>NC_056728.1:1749739973-1749897473 GCF_019279795.1 Protopterus annectens | reverse complement strand
GTATGAATTGAGAGAAAAAAATAGACGTATGACATATTTAGAAAGAGAAGCAGGGAAGAGAAATTGATTAAAGTAAGGAAATAGAAGAAAGGTGAGTAAAGAGATCTAAGGTATAAATAGGTACTTTTTCATATTTAGGGATATAGTTTATTCTGGGGTTGAGCAAGAACAGAGCCAGATTTTGGCTAAGACATCTTTCAGAATAGTTTTAAAGGAATGGAGGGAAGGTTTTGACCTGATGCATGCAGGTAATATTAGATCAGTTAGGCTGTAATTTTAGGTCTTTGAATTCATCAACACAGTAGATGATTTCGAATATAAAATGCAAGTAGTAAACTTAAGTCCTGAAACTACCAGATGAACAAGTTGTGATGAGATATCCAGTGTTTTAACATCAATGAGAATCGAGCTGAACAGTGGAAGAGTTAGATAAAGATTAAGTAAGCTAGGATCTTATCAAAGTTAGATGCAGCACAAGTAGATCTAAGGAAAAATATAAATCTGTAGAACTCATTCTGAAGAAATAATGGAAATTAAATGTCAGTGGTCAAGCAGTAGAATGAAATATTATAATTAAGTAAACAAATGGTGAAACTAGCTGGCAAAGATTGTGCATCATTATGTAATGGGAGGATAATCAGTAATATGTCTTCCAACACTGATCAAAAGGATAACACACACAAAAAATCAGGGGTTCCAAGTAGAAATGATATAGCAGAGAGGAAGCAATGGAAGTCAGCATTAGTAGGATGTACCTTATGGACATCAGGCTTCAGTCATGTAGAAGTAAGACCAGGACAGCAGTTTAGTGATGAGTAAATGTGATACTTAAAGATCCAAAGGTGTAAAGTTATAGTACAAATACAGCATAGGTTGAGCAGTAAGAGAAGCAGGTCCATGTCAAATTGGATACTAAGTCTTCAGTCTGTGATAGCTTCAACAAATTCATTTGCTAGGAAGTGACACCAAAAATTAAATAAATGTGTAGGTAGTTCTCTGTTATGTCACTGTGATGATAGCCACAAAGAGAAGACAATTTGATGCTGTCCGGTAATTATTGTACAAGAGTAGGAGAATGATGTAGAGCAGAAAGAATTGCTACAATAAAAAAAAATCATGTTTCTGAAGACTTACTAAAAGTAGAATATAGGATTTTGTGTGAAATAGCACAGTTAGATTACTGATGCTTGTGAGAGCTCTCTGGGATCTTGGATACTCCATGCGCAGTTACAGGTTGAATGAAGTGAGATGCAGGTATTGGATGCCAGTAACTCACAATTACAGAATGGAAAACCAAATTATATTCCAAAATGTGAACAATACTTGGTTGGTTGTTTACTTGTATGTGCTCATTGTAAATTGAGCAAAATGTATAAGGGAATAAGTCTGGCTCCTTGCTTACAGAAAATGATCTGGAAACATGAAAATTGGGGTGATTTCTTTGCATGCTGCAAACACATACTTGTCAATGCTTATGCTGATAAAATAAGAAAAAATAGAAAACTGCTATTTAAAGTAAAAGAAAGACACTGCAGACTCTCATAATTTCTCAGAAACTTCACACAACTGAAAAGCTTCCAAAATTGCACAAGCTGTATTATGTTATGCTGTATTAACATTGTCACGTAATTAGGCATGCCCAAGTGCTGGGAACTTACATAACCGGGAATAAATGGAAAATAAATTAAGTGCTGTCATGCAGTAATGTTACTTAAACAGGTAAGGCACCTTTTTTATTCCTTTATTTATTTTTTAAGTAATGTCATTGTATAATAATAAATCACATTCTCTTGTGGGATATGCATGGCTGCTTTTGTTTACCTTAATGACCAAACCACTCCAGCTGCGGGTAGATCCTGCATTACCCACAACTGCACATTATTTAATAATTAAAAAAAATTGCATTTGCTAAGCCATGATTAGTCCCAAAGGTAGTAAAGTAAAAGCTGTCAGTGAAGCAACAGTGGACTGAAATTTGATTACAGCTAGGCACAGACAACCAAACAACATGAAGCATAGCAAATAAAATGAGAAAAGCAGAGGAGTCAAGCTGCAGAAGCAAATCAAAAAGTGTGGATAACAAATATAAGCATAATATTCTTCATAGTTAAAATGATCAAACAATTGACAGCAACAGATAGAGCTGGGCAGCCATTTTCATACACAGCTGGCATAAACTTTCAGAGATCTATTGTGAAGGTAACTACTACACTGAACTTTATGTACGGCTCTCCATAGCAGCCTTTCTCTAATATAACCGTGTCTGTATTTGCTTTTGTTAAGATAATGTATTTATTTCTTTACATAGTCAAACTGAATATTTAAAACTTCTCTATCTTAATGTTTTTAACAGTTAATTTAGGACTTTTCTACATAGTAAGTCATTTCTTTACTTGGACTTTTCAGGAGCAGAATTGGAACAAGCTGATTACTGCTGAGAATGATAAACTTCTTTTGGAAAAGAGAGAACTTTTACAGAAATTCACCGAAATGGATGAGGTAACTCGAGCCAATCGTCAGACCATTTCCACTTTGCAACAAAGGTACTGCCTACATCTAGTAAGCTGAAACACAAAAAATGCTACATTATTATTATAGTCTTAGAACATTTGCATTTCTTCTGTCCTGTGAATGACTTGCTTTGCATGTAAGAATTCTGATTTTTTTTATTGTTTTTGCATTTGTGTAGCAACATTACTTTGCTGTTTGTTTTGTGTCTTTCAAGCTAGAAAACAAAATTAGCTGCTATGCATATAGTAACAAAGACTAGAACTATTGCAAGAGTCTGTTTACTCATAATTACTCTCGTGTGTTCTTTGTTCCTTTGCTGTGGAATTTATTGTAGGTACCTAACTATTGCCTATAGATGCAATTAAATCACAAGCTAGTGAGTTTATTAACATTTGATGGAGCAATGAGACACTGTTCTGAAGTCTTGTTATCTTCACACATACTGGAATGTCAACATATTGTTTCCTTATTATAAAGATTATGTCCTTGGTATTAATAAGGAAGAAGCATAGAATGATGGTGCAACTCAGGAGAATGATGGCACAACTCAGGAGAAGAGTGCTTATTTGAAGGGTGAGGGAAGCGTCCAGAGCAGCAAAATTGGACAGGTGTTTGGGTGTATTCAGTGCAAATGATGTAAAGGCAAACAAGCAATATGTATAGCAGCAAAAAGTATTGGAGGGATGCTAACATGCATGGGAAAAAGATTGGTTGTTAAAAAAAAAATGCATTGTTATTCATTGCTTAGGGTGATACTCCATGAGGACTACTTTATAGATTCAGTACTAGAGTCTTAAATTCTACAAGGAACTGAGCAGAGTGGAGGGCAACACATCTGGTAAATGGTCATATTCAAAAGTTCTGTTAAGAGACCCTTACTGAATGAACTGTGTCTGCAACTCAACAGCTGGCATGCACTCCTTTGGTGCTGGAAGACCAGAAGACTGTCAGTTATATGCACACTCTGGGTGGTTGAATTGCTGACACTGCAGTGCAGAATTAGGGGGGTCCTGCTCTCCTGAGTGTGCTGTCCTTTGGACAAGATGTCAAATCTACATTCCATCTGCTTGAGTTTGTGTTAGCTTACATGAATGTAGAACATTTTATGACGCCTATTGAAAAGTGTATTTTTTTATTGATATATACATTACATATTATTTACATATTTATATTATTTACAAATATCCATAGATTATAAACGTCTATTTAAGCATTTCCCCCACTCTAATATCCACAACCAAAACATTGTTTTCTCTAAAATCTTTGTCAAAGTCCATTTTCCATTGTATTTCATTTCATTTAGCCTCTCGTTCCATATAGTCCATGAAACATAAAATATTACTCTGTCCATTTTCTTTACTACTTTCTGTTTTCGTGCACCATAATAACCAAATTCTGTTATGTCCGTATTTATTTGTTCAAATTTTAACAAACTTTTCACCCTATTATCTTTAAACAGTTATTTCCACAAATTATTAAATCTTTTACATTTCAAAAACACATGCTCAGTAGTCTCAAATTCTCCACATTTATTACATAGTCTGTCTTGCTTTTTTTTTTGGTATGGCATATTTGCCTTAACTGGCAATTTTCTAATAGACAATCTCCATAAAAAAATCATTACATTCTTTAAACTTTTTATAGTTATATCTTATCATTATTTTTTTTTCTTATCTATTTCTAAAACTTTCCATGGATTAATGCAGTAAAATGCTTTCATAATACTTAAGTATCATTCCTTTCTATTTTTCTCACATATATATTTTTTTATTTTCCATAACACAGTTTTGTTCTTCATTCACAATGCTTTCACTTCATTTTTTAACTTCTATTCCTTCCCACAGTTCTTTGTATTTATAATATAGTATCATTTCTATCAAGTTTTTATTTTTCTTCATAAATCCTTGTAATACCTTATATAAAATTAAGGATGCTGCATGTACTATTGGGTTTGTTAAACCCAAGCCTCCTTGCTCTTCTTTCATATATAGAATCCCTCTCTTGACTGGAGTCGGTCTAGGGTCCCATATAAAAGAAAATATAATCATCATTAGTTCCTTTTCATACTTAATAGAAATCATATAGATGTTGGCAACATAAGCAGTTTTTCCTATTACCATGGTGTTCAACATCTGTGTTTTTTTTCTATATGAAAATCTATATGATTTCCAAAAACTAGTCATATCCTTTACTTCTTTGAGTACATTATCCCATTGCCATTGTCTGTATTTATTCCTTCCAAATATTATTCCTAATATATCTATATATTTTTCATTGAACTCAATACCTCCTATCATACCTTCAAAACCAAATAATTTACTTTTCTCCTTATTTATACTTAAACCATTTTTTTAATTTATACTTAATTTTTCATTTACTTTTTCCATCCATACTTTATTTTTGAAAATTAATAAAATATCATCCGCATAATTATACATTATTGGCAGTTGTACTTCCTTCATCGTTTTGTATACACAACTATTTGACATTTTATTATTTTCCGTCACTATTACATTCATAACTAATGAGAAAATTAAACTGCTAGCTGGGCAGCCCTGCTTTATTCCACATTCTATTTTTATTTCTTTCCCAATTCAGCCATTTACATTTAGTTTCACAGTTCCTTTTATAAGCAGATTTTATTACTTGTAATATCTTTTTGCTTACATGTATGTCTGCAAAATGATTTATATTGAATATTATCATAGGCTTTAGTTATATCTCTTATCACAACCTTTGCTTCTACATTTTTATTTATGATATCATCAGTTATTTCTCTTATTATCCATAATAACTCTAGAGTTCCTTTTCCTTTTCTTCCAAATACATTTTGGTCATATATTTTATCCATTTTTGTAACCTTTTTGTTATTCTCATAAAAAATTTATAATCTCTATTATTCAATATTATCAGTCTCCAATTTTTATCTCCTCTTTTATTTTCTTTTTTAAATATAAATTTTATAACTCCTGTACATATCTCTTTCTCTTTAATTCCATTTTCTAACCATTCATTCATAACTTTTATAAAAATTATATTTTGCCACTCTTTCATTTCTTTATACATGCCATGTTCAATTCCATCCAGTCCTGTTGCAGAATTCATGTTAATATCTTTTCGAATTTCATTCAATTTTTCATAGTTATTTTTTGTTCTAAATACGCATCTTTATTATTTAATTTTTCACCTTTATAAATTTGTTCTGTTTTTCTTCTCTTTTAACAAGTAATTCCAATACATATTCTTTTAATTATTTCTTATATTCTTTCTTGCTGTCTTATTTGTTTGTCTTCCATAATTTAAATTATCTTATTAGTTTTCCTTGCATTATTTTACTAAGATATGGTGCTACCTCTTCTTTCTTTCCTTGTAAACAATATTTTTGTTTATATAACAAGTTGTTAATTTTAATTTGATTAATTTTATATATTTATCTTTCTTTTTCATAAAAATATTTTTTTCTCTAAGTCTCAAAATGTTTCTTGACTTAATATCTTATATCTCTTTTTCTTTTATTCTTTTCTTCCTTATACATTCTAAAAACACTTTTTTATATTCTTTAAAATTAAGCCACCAAACAGTCCATTTCTCATAAACTCTCTGATTTTCATATGATTTTTCCATAATTCCATAAGTTCTTTTTTCTCATGCTTTTCATTAATTCTCTTTATTCCCTTTCCTATTTTTATATATTCTTCATTTTCCTGCACTTTAACCCATATAGCCGCATTTTCTGAAAATGCGGCATACTTGATTCCTTTTTTTTATAACTTTTAAACTATCAGATATTAAAAAAATAATCAATTTCTGTCCTAATTTCATTCCTTTTACAAGTCCAGCAGTTAGTCTCCCATATACTTAACTTTCCACATCTTATAATTTCTTTAGCCATTTTAACATTGCAATTGCTTTTATTTTTCTTAAATTACAATTAAAATCACTCACCACTATAATGTCCATATTTGCACAGACATATTCAAGAATATTTGTAAATATCATTTCTCTCTGCATTTTTGTTAGATATGCATTTTCTTCTTCTTCTTTCAGCTTTTCCTGGTTAGGGGTCACCACAGCAGATCACCTGTCTGCTCATGATTGGCAGTGAAGTTTTACAGTGTCGAGTTGCCAGCCCAAACTTCCACAGAAGGCACACACACGCACACACTCACTCCTAGGGCCAATTTAGAGTGTCCAGTCCACCTACAGCATGTCTTTGGATGTGGGAGGAAACTGGAGCACCTGGAGGAAACCCACGGGACCACAGGGAGGACATGCAGACTCCGCACAGAAGGCACCCCAGCTGAGAATCGATCCAGAGAACCTCTTGCTGTGAGGTGGCAACATTAACTGCTGCACCACCATATAAAGCTATAATTCTATACACATATTTTTTTCCATCTCAAGTCTATTACTGTATTTGTCCTAGTTCCACTATGGTCACATCTAATATTTTAATGCTTTCTTGACATAATATACATATGCCCGTGCATGCTTATTTCCCATGTTCCAAACTACTGCATAATTCCAAAGTTTTTCAGTTTGTTAATAATCTGATATCTTCTAAAACAATAATATGTGCATCTACTGCAGCATACCATTGTAATATACCTATTCTCCTTTTCAAATTTTTCATACTGTTCACCTTTAAAGTTAATATTTTTCAACTTTTAAGGACAGTTAGTATAGTAAAATGTTTATCCCTTTCCGTTCTTATTTTCTCTAACCATTATATTTTTAAATTTTCTTTTCCTTTCTATAACTCTTTTCCCTATCAGTTTTTTTTATTTCTTACTGTGTGCCAATAGGTTCTTCCTCACTTGTCTCTTCTGTTTCTTTTTCCTTGTTACTTTCTTCAACTTCATATATAACCTCTTTATCAGTCACATGTTTTTGTACAGTTTCTTGTATAACACATTCATCTATCTCTTTCTCCTGTATAACTTCATTTTCTTGCACATTCATTTCACATTCTAGCCATAAATGACCAGTGTTGCCACATTTTTCTAGACTTTAAATCACATTTTTTTTGCATTATGCCCTGTTTTTCCACAAAAATAACAAGTCTTTGGTTGACCCCTGTATTTCACAAAAACCCTGTTACCATAAACATTAGTAATACTATGTGCATAACATTATCATTTTCCATTTTCAGTATTACTCCACATTCCCATCCCCCAGTCCGTAGTCCTCTCTCATCATATAGTTTGTAGTGTCCATTACTTCTTTACATATTGTTAACAAATGTTCTTTCAGTTATTTTGCTTCAACTTCAGTTCTATACTGGATCATTATTCTGTTTTTGTTTTTCTGTAAAAAGCTTGCACCATCATATTTTGACAATGGATAAATATTTTTCTTTTGTTCATGTGCACCCAAAAAATTTTCCATGGCCTGTCCAGTCTCAAATATTAAGTCACAAAAACTTTCTTTATTAATTAAAATAAATGTTTTTACTTCTTTTGCTTTGACATTCAGAGGTGCTATGACAGAGTCCCAAACATCGTACCCGTCCAAACTTTCTTCTTCTTTACTGTTCACACGTACTGTATACTTCTTTTTTGTTTCTTTTATTTCTTCTTTGTTCATTCTCCAACAGTTTTTGCATAAAGTTTTGTCTCTGAAACTTTTTATGTCACAGTGTCTTCTCCTTTTTCTTCTATTTTTTCCATTATGTCACTCTATGAAATTGCTGCTCCACTTTCTGGCTCACTTTGGTTTACCATTTCTTCCAAATAATTATCCCGCAACCCCCTGATTGGTTGTAATTATGCATTTTTCACAGGTAACTGACTCTCCTTCAAACAATCTCGTCTGAATGTTTTCTTCTGAATTCATCTATGCTACTGCTACAGTCTCCTTTTCCTCCAATGTCAGTGGTTTTTCTGCACCCATATCATCAGAAAAAACCGTAGGTAACTATTCTACCATTTCAACTACATTTTCAGCAGCTCTCACTCCAGTTTCTGCAAACACTGAATCAGCCATGTTGTATCCCTGTTCCTCCTGGCTGCCTCCGTGCCTGGACAGGAAACAGGAAGTCGGGATGTGTAACACACAAAGCCTTCCTCCAACTACCAAGAGCAGGGAAAGTTCCCTGATGCCTTGGCCAAATTTCCTCAGTAGTATAAATGCACTTTGGGCATCCCCAGAAAAGAGGCCACTAGCCTAGTTGGACTAACCTGGTTAGAAAGGATAAATACAAATCTTGTATATTCTTGAGAAAAGGAGTGAGTGAAATTAGCATAGTAGAAAATTTCTAAAACACATGAAAGATATTTTAAACAGCTTTATTGACATCAAGGAGGGCAGTGCCATTTAGAAAACAGGAGGTATATGAGAACAGGAAGACATAACATTTTGTTTGGGGGCAAGACTTAGGGTGTGCAGAAGCAATTGGTCACAGAGTGGGTGCTTTTTCATTAAACAGCATTAAAAAAAAAAAAAAAAAATATGTTTAATATCAAAATGGTGTCATAATTTGCAAATGCACAAGAGAGCCATAAGGCAGTTCTTGTAATTAGTAGAAAGAATAAAATGCATGTTTGGTAGGATCTGCAGCTCAGTGAATGTGTAGGGATTGGTCACTGTAAGTGGAACATTTTATGTTCATCATTAGATCGTTGTTGCGGTAGCTTAAGCTGTATGGGTTAAATCCTGCACAGGATATGGTAACTGGCCAACTTCCAAAGTTTAAGGGCACCTTCCATTCATCTTAATTCCTGAACAGTTTGAGAGGAGTAGTATAAAGTTAGTGATTAGGGCAACAAACCTTCAGAACATTCTTGTCATAGAAATGTGCTCTTCCTTGCAAGCTTCGAATGAGCAATGGTCAGCTAGCACTTTTCTCTTGCTAGGCAGATAGGAACCCCACTGGGGCATATCTTATTCTTTGCCAATGTTTGTGGAGAAAAGTTTAACTTTTCTGTAAGTAGTTATTGCTAAAGGCTAGGAGTAGTGTTTTTAGTGGTTGTCATTAAATAAAAATACCTTAAAAGTTATATTTTTAGTCATGATTCCTTGTAGGGAAATGCCTTTAAAAATTTAATTTTTTTGTGGAAAAATTTTTTAACAGATTATAGTTTGAGGCTAGGACTATTAGTTTTGTGGTTGTCATTGCAAAAGTTATTTTAAAACTTACTGTTTTTCAGTCAGCTTATTCCACCAACTGTTGAAGGGATGGTTACCTACTTGTCAGACACTTTTTTTCATTTGAGACATGGACCAGGATGTAGACTCTAGTTATTTCCTCCCCCCATCCACAAAAAGAAGAAAGTTGCATGAGAGTATTTGGTTTTCAATCCAGCTTCTTCTTCACCTTAGCTGCTGATGAGTGACTCTGCTTTGACCATTTCAGGTATCTTTGACTGCTCTTTGATTTCTCTCAATACCTCTGATGTTGCTGCTCAAGAAGCCTCCAAGAACTAAGAGAAATGCACACCTTCTACAGCTGTTCCATTGTCCTTTTTCAGCAAGGGAGAACCACACTTTGTATTGGAGCAGGGAGGGGATGAACACTGTATGATGGAACCACCCTAAACAGCTTGATTTCTGGGGAAGGGAACAGTCTTTGGGTAGGTCTTTTTCTTTAGGGAAGGGGGTTCCCAGGACAAGAAAAACAAAAGTTAAGCATTTGTCTTCTATTTCACATATAGTAGATAAGGAAGATTAGTTAGATTTTACTAAGGTTTTGTTAAGCCTTTCAGTCTTTGAATTCTGACTGTTCCTAAATTTTAAAAGGAAAAGGCTTTTCCTCTCTCCTGGATTCTGTTTCTCAGTCTGTGGAACAGTAGTTAAATTTAGATTGAATTTCTCAAGTTCCTATACTAAGGGGGAATCAGATTTTGAGGAAAAACATCTTCAGATTCTACTCCTAAAAAGTTATATTTTTTGATACTGTTGTCAGACTGGAGCATTTTTTCCAGTTGGAGCAAAAAATACCAGAATCTCCCAAAGATATTATGACTTATTACACGTGGATTTTAATTGGTCTGCAGCTTTTCTTCTGGTCTTGCTGGCATTGGAAGATGCTTTCTTGGCAGCCAGCAGTTTGCTTGACAGTCAACCTCCTGCCCCCAAGACATCTAATAAATTGTATAAGGTTCCTCAAATTCAAAATTTTCTCTTTTCAAAGCCTAGATCGTCCCTGTAGTGATTTCTTTGCCAAGCATCTTTTGACAACTACCACTATTCCTTCTGACAAAGATGGAAAAGCATTTGATAGGTTTGAGGAAAAAGTATGGACTACTTCTACCTAAGCCTTCAGAACAGTGAATTGTCAGGCTCACATGTCCAGATTTCTGCTGACTTCTTTTCATAATAAGAGAAAGTTAATTGCTAACCTCTCCTCTTCTGAGACAAAGACTACTAAGAATTCTTTAAAATCTCACTGTCTTAGATAATCAAACACTTTTAAAAATGTTCTTATGACACTACCGATGCCATATCCAGAGCAGCTGCTACTGGATCAGTGATGAAAAGATTTGTCCGACTTTATTCTCAGTGTTGCAGTTCAGAATACTGAACATTAGAAATAGCAAGCATTCTTTTTTCTTTATTTGTCAGCTTAACAGACTGAATTCTCTTAATCCCTGCTGCTGTGTGTGAATGAATGTAGTATAGTGGGGACTGGGAATTTGTCCTTTCCCCTCTGTTGTGCCATCTTGAAGTTGGAGTTTTTTTTTCTGTAATTCAATCTCTATTGATGTTTTTTTTTGTTCATGAGAGCATTCCCTTTTTGATAAGGTAATCATTCCCAGAATTTAACAGAGGTTGTCAATGCTGAGATTCTGAATGCTCCTTGGATAAGATGATGTCATTTGGCCTTTCTTCTGCTGAGGTCCGTAACCTTCCCCTTTCATATAATCTTTTATTTCAGGGGTACCCAGTTTTTTCAATCCCCGCCCCATGTCATAATACAGTAGAAACTTTCCTTCCAGTTCAAGTTCCTTTTATAAGAAACAAATAAAGAATGTCCACAAGGCACAGATAAACAAAAATTTGGAAAACAATGGCAGGGAGGTTCAAAAAAGGAAGGAATGATCCTATCAGAACAAGTAACTAAACAAACACAGACTGACTGTATACTCCTTCAAGTGTTTCCTCTCCTTACCCTGTCATTCCTGTTAAGGTGTCTCAAAGTCTAGGTTGTCACCTTCTTTTGTAGCATCAGATAAGCTTAGACTCTTAGGTTCTGAGAATCACTCAAAAAGTTCACAACTGGTAGTGGGACTTCCTTCTTCTAGTTAAAGGAATCCCTCTGCATCCATCCAATCAAAGCTCCCTGTTTCCTCCTGTACAAGATCAAATGCTATGTCAAGGAGTTATGAAGCCTGTTCACCTAGATCAAATAGTGAAAGGGGCTATTCAGGAATCTTCCTGGTACCAAATAAAGAGGGAACTTGAAAATTTGTTTCGACCTTTTTTCTGAATCTTCACATCAAAATTCTTAAAATTCAAAATGCTTTCTCTACAGTTTCTTTTTCCTGTCATTCCACCCCTCAGTTTTTTAGTAATTCTGGATTTGAAAGGTGCTTATCACATTCCAATATTCAACACTTCAGATGCTTTTTTTATTTTTCTATGCTTGTTCACTTTTTCAGTTTTCTACTTTACCCTTTGGCTTGCCCACATCTCAAATGGCATTTACAAAATGTCTGACCTTCTGTAATAACCTACTGCAGGCTGCAAGACATTCACATTTTTCCATATCCAGTCAACTGCTTTATTTTTACAGATTATTTTGCAAGTTGTCAAGAATCTCTATATTGGGTAAAGAACCTTTTTTTTCAGTTTGCGATTTCATATGAACATAGAAAAGTCTTCTGTCATTCCTTTTCACAGGGTAGTGTTTCTAGAATGCCTGTTGGATGCATTCATCATGATGTCTTTTCTTCCTCTAGACAAATAATTTTAAAAGGAACAATTTCTGATATTCTCCAACCAGTCTCTGATATCTGACAAGGAATATATCAGAATTCTGGGTGTCATGGCCTCTATTTGCAGTTCTCACAATTCCTTTGGCAAAACTTCACATGAGGAAAACCAGGGACAGCCCAAAAATAGAATGATTATTTGCCTCTTCTTCCTCCTCCCATCCCTCCCTGGCAATCTTTCAGATATCTTCCATCAGTTTAATGTTTCAGATCTCTTCCATCAGTTTAGGCCTCCACCTTTCCTAGTAATATCAGATTTTTTTAAAACTAGTGGAATCAGATTATCTCAGAAAAGTGAGTTCTGAGACTTGTCCAGTAGCAGTACATATGAGAATGAGACCCCCCCCCCTTTTTAGGCGATGCCTCCTTATCCACCAAACCAGATATCCCTGTTTCCTCCAATTTCAGAACAAATGATGCCTAAAGAGGTGATAGAACTTTCACCCTTAGATTAGATAGGCAAAGGTTTTTATTCATGGATTTCTCTGGTGCCATAGAAAGACAGAACTTGCAGATCAGTCATAGACTTTTCCTTTCTCACTTTTTTCCTGATAGCCAAATTCAGAATGTTATTTCTTCGAACTGATACCACTCATGCCCTTCTGCATCTTCATAGTAACATTGGACCTTAAAAGATGCCCATCATCACATTGCAATTTTAAAGAAATGCAGGCTTTCTTAATATATTCTGTGTTTAGCTTACATTATTATTTCTTCTGAAGAAGTCCATTCAGTGTAAAGGAAGTGGTGGTATCTTGGTGGGCATTTTTTATTTATTTATTTTTTATGTACTTTCCACATTATCAATTCTCTGTCTTACCCTTTGGACTGTATACTCTGCCAAGGTTATTTACAGAGTTCCTAGCTCCAGTTATTGCTTACTGCAGGCTTCAAGGCATTCGCATCTTTCCATATTTGGGCGATTGTGTTATACTTGCATACACATTTTCTAGTTGTCAGGATTCCCTGATATGGGTCATGAAAGTCCTGCTCAGTCTGAGCTCTCTTCCCTCCCCATGCTCTAGTTTTTCTGGGATGTCTTCTAAATTCATCCCTCAGAAGAGTTTTTCTTCTATAGGACAAAAAGGTTAAGTACAAAACAGTTTTCCTGAACTTTTCCAGTCAAGCTCAGGCTTCTGGGTTCCACGGCTTCGATGATTGTCATGATTCAATTAGCCAAACTTCACATGAGAAGGACTCAGTGGTACCTCAGATCAGTCTGGATTCAGCATCAACAACCTGTCTTCAGGCTCCGTTTCTGGGGTTTGAGAGAAGGTAGCTACTTTGGTGGGTAGACCAGTTGTCTTTCAACCCAGGTCTGTTTTTTTCCCTTCTGCCTCACCCTCAGTCTGTCACAACAGATGCTTTAATGGACTATCTGTAGGACACTCGGGACAGACAGAAGCACATCAGTATCAAAGAGATGTCAGGAATCAGTGTTCTAAAGGCCTTAAATCATCTCTGGTTTTCAGGACCTCTGCAAGTTGTCACAGACCTAACCCCTTTGTAGACTTGCTGTGATAGTCTGTAAGATAGCAATACAGCTGAGTTTGACTCTTTGGGGTTTATTCATTCCATCAGAGCAAAACATTGTAGCAGCAAAGCTGAGCAGGCCAGGACAGAACCTCATTTTATTTTTATTTTTATATATTTATCTTTTGTTGACTAGGTTAGTTCCACTAGGCTAGGAGCCTCTTTTCAGGGGAGACATGATACTACAAGAGGAAATTTGGTAAGGACATTGGGGAGCAGCCCTATTCTTTTCAGTAGGTGTGGAATCTTTTAAATCCACCTAGGCTATTACCAACTTTAACATGTTATGTTTGAGTGTGTGTATGTGAGTGGGAGTGTATGTATGTATGTATGTATGTATGTGTATGTATATATATATATATATATATGAGTGTGTGTGTGTGTGTATATATATATATATATATATATATATATATATATATATATATATATATCGATATATATCGAGATATGTATATATGTGTGTATGTATATATATATATATATATATATATATATATATATACAGATATATATATATATATATATATATATATATATATATATACAGATATATATATATATATATATATATATATAGATTTGTAGGTAAGTACTAAGCTAGCTGCCCTTGCTGGCCATTTTAAGCCTTCCCTTTTTGTGCTTGAAATAACCTATCCCATTTGGTTAGAGATTGGCCTTACTCATCCCATGGTCAATAATTATATATTACCACTAATGAGAATAACTGGGATCATACCATAGGTAATTTGAGGGGACCCATGCATGAGATAAAGTTTGTAGGAGCTGTCTCTGTCCATTAATAGTACATGGGGCAGTCCTGGGGTAAATTTTTTGTTTCCCATCCATAGATTTAAGTTGCACTTGAATATGGACAAAGATGAACTTTGTTTTATGCACATGGAGAGACTGTTCCATAGCGGTGGTATCCTCTGTGAGATATACCTGTCCCTCCAAACTGCTATATTGACGCTGCAGAAGAGATTTAGATCCCTAGACGGAATATTCCTGATGCCATTTGATTTGCTGATGTGCAGTAAATTCATCAGTAATGGGTCGGAGGACGCCTTATATGCCAGACACAGGTCACCTCTTAGCAGACTGTAGGATACTGAGTAGAGTTGCAGGGCCTTGAATTAGTCCATATAGGGCATGTTGTTTAGGCCTTCTGTTCTTTTATTAAGATATCTCTGTGAGCATTCCAGTTGTTGCATGTGTCTGGACAGATGCATGCCAAAGGGGGGCATTATATTCAATGATTGGCCTAATGAGGGCTGAGTTAAAGGGGAACAGTGAGATTGACCTAATGAGGGCTGAGTAAAGGGGGACAGTGACATCCCCTAGATATAGACACAATCCCTTTGTTTATAAGTTGTGCAGTATAGAAGGGCTTTCTTTCAACAGTAGACACATGTTGGTTAAAAGTTAGGTCACTGTTCACCCGAGTTCCTAAATCCTGAAGAAAGGGATCAATTCCTAGGGGCATATTGTTAATGTGGTAGTTCCTTGGGGTAGAAAACTTCACAGAGTATACAGTAATGCATTTTTTGGCATTTCGTTTTAGTCCATGATTTTGGCACCAGTTATTTATTTGAGACAAACCTTCCTGTAGGATGGCTAAGTCATCTGAGGATTTAGCAACTGCTCCTAGCTTGCAGTCATCTGTAAACTTATAAAGCCAGAGTCTATTGAAATTGGCTTTTACATCAGAAGAGTAGATGCCAAACAGGAAAGGTCCCAGCGCAGAACCCTGAGGGACTCCACTGGTGACTGGTCTCTTTATGGAGGTAACTTCCCCTATTTTGATTGTCTGTGTCCTATCTATGAGCCAGATGGCAATCCAACAGGTGACATAGGGGTTTATTCCCTGTTTATTTAGCTTTTTAATATGCCTAAGTGAGGAACTGGATCAAAAGCTTTGGCCATGTTGAGATATGCAGTGTTTACCATTTTGGTTTCATCTGTTGCTTTGGTGACCTTTTCAAAAAAAAAAAAAAAAAAAAAAAAAAAAGGAATCCTCCAGGTTGAGTAAGCATGAGCTGCCCTTTATAAATGCAAAATGAGACCTGACAAGGTTTGAGGTTTCCTATGCCCTTATTATTAATTCCATGATGACTCTTTCCATGGATTTGCGTATGAGGCTGGTCAGACATCTGGGTCAGTAATGGCCTGGGTCTATTGAATGTTCTCCCTTATGCATGTAGTGTAGATAGATAGACATTATATACTTATTTGTTTTATATATAAATATACACACATACAACATTATATATATACATATACATACACACACACACACATAAAACATGTGTGTGTGTATGTATATGTGTGTGTATGTATATATATATATATATATATATATATATATATATATATATACACACACACACACACACACACACACACACACACACACACACACACACACACACACACACTCTGGATATAAAAAGTGGACCCACCCCTGTTAAAATGCCATTTTTTGTGATATAAAAAAATGAGACCACAATAAATCATTTCAAAACTTTTCCCACCTTTAATGTGACCTATAACCTGTACTATTCAATTGAAAAACAAATCTGTTAGGGGAAAATATAGAAAATAAAAACATACAATAAGGTGGTTGCATAAGTGTGCACACTCTTAAACTAATACTTTGTTGAAGCACCTTTTAATTTAATTACAACATTCAGTCTTCTTGGTACACACCTGCCATCAATTAAAGAGATTAACCTGATATTTACTCAGCTGCCTGCTACAGCAAAAGCCATGGCTCACAAAGCATGGCTTACAAAGCATCAAAGGGATCTCATTGTTGAAAAGGTATCAGTCAGGGGAAAGGTACAAAAAAATTTCCACAGCATTGGATATACCATGGAACACAATGAAGACAGTCATCAAAAAGTGGAGAAAATATGGGACAGCAGTGATGTTGCAAAGAACTGGACGTCCAAAACTGATGAAAAGACAAGATGAAAACTGGTCAGGGAGGCTGCCAAGAGACCTACATCAACACTAAAGGAGCTGCAGGAATTTCTGGCAAGTACTGGTTTGTACTACATGTGACAACAATCTCCAGTATTCTCCATTTGTCTGGGCTGTGGGATAGAGTTGCAAGATGGAAACCTTTTTTTACACAGAAAAACATCCTGGCCCGGCTAAGATTTGCAAAACAATACATCAAGTCTCCCAAAAGCATGTGGAAAATGTGTTATGGTCTGATAACACCAAGGGTGAACATTTTGACCAGAATTCCAAAAGGTACATTTGGTTCAAAAACAACACTTTGCATCACCAGAAGAACACCATCCCAACGGTGAAGCATCATGACAGTATAATGCTTTGGGATTGCTTTTCTTCAGCTGGAACTGGGACTTTAGTCAAGGTGGAGGGAATTATGAACAGTTCCAAATACCAGTTACTGTTGGCCCAAAACCTTCAGATGTCTGCTAGAAAGCTGACGATGAAGATGAATTTCACCTTTCAACATGACAGTGACCCCAAGCATACATCCAAATCAAGAAAAAATGGCTTCACCAGAAGAAAATTAAAGTTTTGGAATGGCCCAGCCAGAGACCATACCTAAATCCAATAGAAAATCTGTGTTGTGACCTGAAGAGGGCTGTGCACAAGAGATGCCCTCGCAATTTTGCAGATTTGGAGTGCTTTTGCAAGAAAGAGTGGGCAAATATTGCCAAGTGAAGATGTGCCATGCTGATAGACTCCTACCCAAGAAGACTTGTTGTTGTTGTTTGTCTTTCAGCTTTCCCGGTTAGGGGTTGCCACAGCGGAACTCCAGTCCACTAATGATTGGCAATAGATTTTTACGAACGCCGAGGTGTCAGCTCGATGTCCAGTCTTCAACGAAGGCATGCCAATTTACAGATGTCTTTCGAACACCACCCAACCGCGGGGAGGATGTGCAGACTCCACACAGAAGGCACTCCCCGCACTCCAGCCGAGAATCGAACGGGAGAACCTCTTGCTGTGAGGCAGCAATGCTACTGCTGCTCCACCGCGGCAATATCCTACCAAGAAGACTGAATGCTGTAATTAAATCAAAAGGTGCTTCAACAAAGTATTAGTTTAAGAGTGTGCACACTTATGTAACCAACTTATTGTACGTTTTTTATTTTTTATATTTTTCCCCTAATAGATTTGTTTGTTTTTCAACTGAATTGTACAGGTTATAGGTCATATTAAATTTGGGAAAAGTTTTGAAATGATTTATTGTGGTCTCATTTTTTATTTCGCAAAAACCTGGCATTTTAATTTTAACAGGGGTGTGTACACTTTATCCACTGTATATATTTATGTATATATATATATATATATATATATATATATATATATATGTATATGTGTGTATTTTTACACATGTATGCATATGTATGTGTACACACATGTATGTAAATGTGTGCGTATGTGTACCCTATACTTGTCTCAGTTTGTATTCATCAAGGGCAGGTCATGCTTACTCAACCTAGAGGATTTTTTTTTAAAAGGTCACACAAGAGAGAAAAATACACACGTACATACAAATGGAAAAGATTTTCTAGTTGATGCTGGTCCAAGAATCAGGACACTGTTCAGGCCCAGCTGCCACTGATTCTTTGTTATTTGTGTGAGATACTGTCCTCTGGCCTTTCTTATTCCTCTATTAAGTTACATTTGTCTGCTGTTCGATTCCTGCCATACCTCTCAGCCTCTTAGCACAAGAAATCTGGACAAAGCTTAAAATAATGGGTGACAGAAACCCAAAAATGGGGACATATTCTAAATAGTTATTTGCATTTATTTATTTGTCATTTTTAGCCCAGTTAGTCCAACTGAGCAAGAAGCCTATTTTCAGTTAAGATTTGGTCCAAAAAAGTACAATTCAAAATATATTCTAACATTAACAATTCAAGATAGATATTTAACAATGTACATTTGTAGGACGACAGTTACATTTAAGCTTCACAACAAGAAAAAAAATTGATTGTCAATATGGAGCAGAGACAACAATTACATTTGAAGTTCACAACAAGATAAACAAATTAGATGGTCAATATAGGGCAGAAACAGAAATTAGTGAAGTAGCAACTGGAGAAATATTGCTCTTATAAACTTAGAAGTTGCTGGAATAATAGAATTTGTGTTTGCATGCATTTACTGAAGGTTATGAATTCTGAAACTCAAATGTATGTTATTATTTATTGATTTAAGTCATTAATGATCTCCCAGAAACCCACAAATTTTATAAGGAACATGGCAAAATTTGGGACATTCTATAGAAATCTGTATAGTTGGGAGGGTATGATTCCCCTTTCTTACAAGTTTCAAGTTATAACGTTTTTGAAAAGGGTGTTATATAGGTGTCCACCCAGGAAACAGCTGACCTTAACTTTGTGCTTAAAAACCTTATTCTTTATCCATATGATCCAGCTCATCCAGTTTAATGGAGGTTCTTAACATGGAAGACTGTTTTACTCATTGCTCTGACTTCTGCTAGCAGAGTATCTGAGTTCTAAGCACTCACAATGGGTCAACCCTAACTCATTTTTCACAAGGACAGTGTAAGAACTAATCCTTCTTTTATACCTGAAATGGTCTCAGCAAGACAGTTAATCTCCCTATCTTCTTTTCTGAACCCAAGAGCAAAGGAGAAAAAAATCTTCACACTCCAGATGTCCACAGGCAGCTCAGATACTGCCTAGATAAAACCCAAGTCCTCAGGAAAGCCGATCAAACTTTGTCTCCTATGATGTTAAGACAAAAAGACAACCACTGTCCAGATGGCTAACCTCAGGCTATTGCCTGTTGTTACATGCACCATAATAATCCACTTCCAGGCAGAATGTGGGTCATTCCACAAGGTCTTCTTCATTGGTTTTCTGGAAATATGTGGACTCTAGACGTTTTCTAGTGGCAGTAACTTGGTCCTCTACATATATCTTTACAAAGCACTACAAACTGGATTCCTTCTCCTGGTTCAGAACAGGTTTTGCTAAGACCATTCTCCAGTGGCTCCTGGATTCTTTACTGGCCTCCTGCCTTATTAGTTTATAAGTTATAGTAGTCTACCACAGTAGCTTTGGTTACTGCAATAGTCATCTGTTTGTTGAACTCTTTAAAGCTGTATTAGTAAACTTACCATAGCACTAGATGCTCTAATAGGTCACTGCTGCAGTAGCCACTCCTCCTTCCATTCCTTCTTTATTTTACATTTTTTCCTTTTATTTTGCCAGTGTGAGGATGTATATACCCTTGTGTATATAGTTTACTGCTGGCTTGTGTCCCTACCAGTATTATTTTAAGGCTCTTGCCTCCCTGTATTATAGTCAATAAAGCTTTGAAGAGATGTGCACTCTGTCTTTTTATAGACAGAGCTTGTAGAAGACACCCTAAAGCTTTGAAAGCTGGTAAGTCATAACTGATAGCAGCCAAGTAGCTTTGACTGCTGCAACAATGCACTGGTAGAACTTCTAATGTTATGATAAGTTTACTTACACAACTGTACATTTTTTAACCAGTGTTAATGTGTTTTCCAAGTTACTTTACAGATTATTACTACGTTGTGTGTTGCTTCACATTACATTGATTTAATATTGTTTTCTTTGACTGTCATCTCCTTGCTATATACATACAGAGACACACACATACATATGTGTGTGTGTGCTTATGTGTATATGTGTGTGTATATATATATATATATATATATTTGTATGTATGTATGTATTTATTTATTGTGGGGCATCAAAGTCAGTCCCCTTTTGACAGACTTTTGAATGAAAGTCATACCTGCTGTTTTATTGCTGTTTAATATTTTATCCTGTGTTTTGGGGCGGCCACGGTGGTACAGTGGTTAACATTGTCACCTCACAGCAAGAGGTTCTCTGGTTCGATCCTTGGCAGGGCTGCCTTCTGTGTGGAGTTTGCATATCCTCCCTGTGGTTGCATGGGTTTCCTCCCACATCCCAAAGACATGCTCTAGGTGGATTGGGCAATCTAAATTGGCCCTAGGAGTGAGTGCATGTGTGGGTGTGCCTTCTGTGGAGGGTTAGGCGCCAGGCTGGCACCTCGACACTATAAAAACTCCACTGACAATCATGAGCGGATAGGTGATCTGCTGTGACGACCCTAACCGGGAAAAGCCGAAAGAAGAGAAGAATTTAATCCTATGTTTTCTATTTTATCCAATTCATTTATGGGTTGTCAAATCTGTTGGAATCTGATCTTGGCACCAACCAGGAAGACTGTGCTCTAGAGCTCCAACTCCTCCCCTACTCATAATCCCTCTCGCTCCACCTCAACACCTCTGAGCTCATTTGCTGTGGAAATTTCAGACGTGTCTTCAAGGGCTCCTTTATGTGTTGGCTTATCAAGCCTACTCATCCTTTTCTTCTCCTTCCCATGGAGTTTTCAAATTTAGTAATAGTTAGATTAGGTAGGTTTGTTACATTTTTGATCTGTACAGCGTTATTTAGACAATCTTTATAATTAGCTAGGGCGTTATTTTGTAGTTGTTGAGATAATGTTTTTTTCACTGTAATTGTTTTACATTATTGTTAGTGTAATTAGATCTTTTCTTGAATAGAGTCCAATGTGTCCACGACCCAAGGCTTCATAAAATGTTCAGACTGTGGCCACAAGCTTCCACCAGAAGACCCCCACCAGAAATGTGTTTACTGCCTCAGGGCAGAGCATTTAGAGACCTCTTATCAAGCTTACACTTCATTCAGTGCTAGGGCTCTTCAGGAGAGAAAAGAAAAGTTGATAGTCAAGGGACTTTTGCTGGCCAAGCCATCTCCCTCTACTTCCACTTCTCCGGAGACTGAGGAAAAGAAGGGTTGAAAAGCTGATAAGACTAAAGCAAAGGAAGAACCCAAGGATAAGGATATTGATATTGACAGACAAGAAAAATCAAGGAAAACACTCCTGGATCCGACTCCTGCTCCAGAATAGGATCCCAAGGTTCCTCACCATTCAGATCCTCTCTCTCTTGGATCCGTTCACCCCCTTAGCCCTAATTCTCACCTGAACCGGTGAGTCCTAGGCAACACTCGCCAATATTACAAGGCATGAGACCTTACAGACTTTCATCTTTAGCATCATCCATCCAGTCTTACAGGAGTCTCTCAGATATATAGCGGTCCAAGAAAAGAAGACAAAAGTAGCATTGATCATTGAAATCGCCACACCCAGTGACTAAAGTGTCTTGCGTATACAGAGACACAAACTCATAAAATATCAGGATTTGCAAGCAGAAACGAGAGCCTTTCCAAAAGCTTGAGGTCTTCAGCAAAGCTTGTGTGCATCCTTCCCTACCCATAATGCAGTTCTATAACTTCCTCAGATATTGTTTGCCGTGCTGCGAGAAGGATCTTCTAGCAAGCTCTGCACCAAGTTTGTTGTTATTATTAGTATCTTTGTCATATAATTAGTCTTTTATTTTTTCCCTTTCTTGGATTTTAGTTAGTGTCCATTTAAGTTAGAGGACATTTAACTCTCTCCCGCTTAAGTTAGAGGGTGGTTTTCCTTTTCCCCTTCCCTTTAGTCTCTACTGTTGTAGTTAAAAGTTATTGCTAGTATTTAGGTAGTTGTCCCCCTCCCCGTTTCTAGTTAGTGTCCGTTTTAGTTAGAGGGCATCTAACACACATCCATTTCAGTTAGAGGACATCCGCCGTACTCTAACTTAATAAAAAAACTCCTCTCTTCTTTTATTTCTCTATATAGTTTTGTAATTGGAGAGTGTACTGTTTATAGCTCTTATGAACATGTCTGAAAAAGAAAGAAAACTAGGCTTTAAAAAATGTGAGCAATATGGGAAGAAGATGCCCCTTAATGACTCAAACATTTTATGTGTGTACTGTTTGGGGTCTCTTCACCTTCATGAATGTTGTTCTATTTGCTGTGCCTTTAATCAGAAAGTGCTGATTGAGTGTAAAAACAAACTGATATTGAAGGGGTTATTGAAATCTCCCTTTTCTGAGGCTATTTCCCCCGCTACTTCTACTTTAAAATAGAAGAAGTCCGAAAAAGTGGGGAAATGTCCTTCTCTGGCTCCGAAATCTTCTTTGGAGCTGAAACTGAAACAGCTGAAACTCTCCACGCTGACTGAATCTTCAGAGCAGGCAGAAACCTTAGGATCCAAGAATTCATCGGAGTAGAAAGAACCACCAGCTCTGAAGTCAAATACTACTGAACCTTCGGCTCAGAAATCCTCCTTGCCTTCAGAGTTGCTATTTTGGAGTCATTCTCCTTCATTGGAGTCAATCACTTCTCAGCTCCCTTCTCCATTCCTAACTAGATCTAGGTCTCCTACACTTTCTACACAGTCAACCAGGATTCTGTCCGATGAAGATGTGGATAAGGTAGTGCAGAGGCTCCTAAAGACACCTGTTTTGGGCAAGTTACTTTTGGAACCGATCCCAAAGGAGTCTAATCTGACACAGTCTTCCCCGTTGATGCCTGCTCCTCCTCCTCCGATCCATCCTGTGGTTTTGGAGCTGGAAGATTCTGACATCCAGCTTGTGTTGATATCGGGTCCAGGACCCACTGGCTCCTCAGATCAGATAGCTGCCCTGAGCGTTTCCGCCCAGTCGGAGCCGGAAACCTCTGGTAGCCGACGCTATCCGGTTGGGTCCTCTGAGCTGGCTCAGATTTCCTCAGATCCGATCCTGCCTCTCAGGGCCTCAGTGCAGATGAGTTCAGCTCCTACCTCAGCTTCGGAGCCACTGTCCTCTGCTCCTCAGATTCCACTGGTTCAAACAACCTGTTTGTTGGGTCTGGGGAGTTCTTTGGAGCAGGGGGGGGTCCGTCTTCGCAGTCATGAGGAGGGTGATGACTACCCCCCAGTCTAAGACGCAAACTTCCTTGGATCGTCCTTCCTCACCAGCGCATGTGTCTTTGCCTACTCACATCCATCCACAGGACCGCAGAGATTCCAGGCCTCAGGATATCCCTCAGGAGACTCCCCTCTCTTCAGAAACTTCCCCAGAATACCCCACTGAGGAAGTCCCTGGAAGAGAATATGCAAGAGGAAGCATCTCAACTCCCCAGAGGAGTCCATCATGTCTGATACCAACCTCAGTGAAGCAGAATGGTCTCCATGGTCACCTTCTGAGGGTGTCTCCTTAGGAGACATCCTGGAAATTTTAAAACAGAGAGGTGACTGGCGGTCCTTCTCCCCTTTGGCTGAGGAGTCAGACTACCTGAAGGCCATCGGATCTTGCCCTTCAACCTCTTGGCTGACCCCTCCTTCTGATGAGCTTATTGAGTTAATCTCTCAGAAGGCTTGGGAGACCCCAGATTCTATAGAACCCACTCCTAGGAGGCCAAACAAATATATTACAGCCCCAAAGGATCAGGCTTTCTTAACCAAAGGTGTAGCAGTTGATGCTATGGTCATGGCAGCAAAAAAGAACTTTCTGAGACCAGTCTTTGTATCCATCCTCCTAATAAAGATTCCAGGACCATGGATAGGAATGGGAAGCATGTCTTTTCATCAGTGGCCTTTACCTTATGGTCACTGAACTACCTTACCCATTTCACTAGACTGCAGAGGGACCTGTTAAAGGAACTGTAGCTGAGTCAGTGGCAGATAAGGTGCTGTACAAATTCTGAGAATGAAAGAATAATTCTAAAGCAAGATGACAAAAGTGGGAAAATTGTCATTATGGTTACTGAGCAGTATAACAGCTGGATGTATGAGCTTTTATTGGAAGCAGTTTTGTTAAAGTTGATAAAGCTTTTGTAATTAATACCATTAGTAGTGTCAAATCTTATCTTTATGGATTGTTAATAGAAAGCTCAATTACACCTGATTTATATAATTATATTTACTCTGATAATCCAGTAATCTATGGGCTCCCTAAAATTCATAAAAATTTGCACACTCCCCTGATGAGGCCTGTAGTCTCAGGAGCAGGTGGATTACTACAGCCCTTTCAAAATATCTAGGAAAAAACAGCTTGCACCCTGATTGCAGTATAGCAGAAGTTATATGAAAGGCACTAACAATTTCTTAAGTAATTTAAGAAGATGGTCTAATGCCAGTAGAAATGATATGTTGATGGTCTCTATGGATATAAAATCATTGTTTGAGGTGATACCTAATGATTATGGTTTAGAATCTATTAGAGAATTTTTGCATTTACATAGTGACTTTTCATGCTCTGAGACTAAAATGCTGTGTTCAATGCTTAACATGGTGTTGAATAATAATGTATTCATTTTTAATAATTAATTTTTTCACCAACGACTGGGGGTTGCCATGGGGCACCCCAGTGGCTAACACATATGCTAATTTAATATTAGCCAGATGGGAAGAAAACTTTATTTTTAATAATGATGGAACCTTTAAGGATGAACATATGTTTTTTTAAGCTTTTCGCTGATGATGTGTTTCTACTATGGAGGGGGAATTCACTCAGTTTTAACATTTTTATTGATTTTTACACTTGTTTGTGTCTTTCGGCTTTTCCTGGTTAGGGGTTGCCACAGCGGAACTCTGGTCCGCTAATGATTGGTAGTTGATTTTTACGTGCTGAGTTACCAGCCCTGATGCACAACCTTCAACGAAGGTACGCCCATTCACGCATGTCTCCACGCAGAAGACGCTCTAGCTGAGAATCGAACTGGACAGAGTCTTACTGTGAGGCAACAAAGCTACCGCAGCACCACCACCGCGGGTTATTGATTTTTTTACACTCTATTGATTTTTTACACTCTAGTACAAAATTCTTAATGTTAACTTTCCTTATGAGCAAATAAATTTTCTTGATGTTGTTATAATATATAAAAATGACAAGTTTGATACCAGGATTCATAAAAAAATGTTCAAGGGGCCAGATATGTCCACTTTAACAGCATACATCCCAGATATATATATATCTAAGACAGTTGTGAAAAGTCAGTTTATGAGAGCTAGTAGACTTAATACAAGGGCTGATAATTTTATTGAAGAAATTAATAACGTGGCTAAAGATTTCTTGAGCAGAGGATGTAAAGATGAGCTTATTGAGAGTACAAGAAAAATAATGATTAATGAGAGAAAAGACTTAATTAAGCCCTATATGCATGTCACTTGTAATAATACCATTATGCGGTCTAGAACAAATTATGCTATAGGTTATTTAACTAAATATAATAGGCACAACATGGTTAAGTATTATTCAGAAGAATTGGGCTATATTAAGAAAGAGAAAAATCTCAAACAATATTTAAATGTTAAGGATTTCAGAAGTTTTCAGAAATTTGGTAATAGATTTAAGAAGAATGGTACAATTCCATGCCATAATTGCAGTGAAATAAATTTTTCAAATTATGTACAATGTGAAAGTTTCTATATAGGGAAAACAAGTATGAAATTGAGAGAGAAAAAGAACAAGTCTCTCTGATGGTCATAAAAATATAGAGACTAATACATTGTACAAAAATATAGCAAATAAAGATAAAGAACACAAGTTTAAATTTAGGATACTGCAGAGAATACTTCATGATGTATGAGGTGGTGACATAGTGACTAAAACTGAAACAACAGAGTACAAGTGGATAAATTATTTCAGATTGGATAAACCACTCGGTCTGAATAACACCAGTAGCATTAAACCAATACTGAAGGCTAAGCATGATATGATTTTATATACATCTGGGCTGCTTTAATAATTTAATAATAAAATATAATAGTTATTCATAAAATGTATCTATATGCATATATAAAAAAAATTATCTGCTTTTACTGTATTTGTGTTTCTTCCTACTTTATTTTGCTTTTGCGTCATCTTAAAAGTACTCAATTGTATTTATTACTGCTTGGTGTAACTCATTCTAAGCCTTTTAGTTTAAGCACTTGAGCTTCAGACCAGTTGTTTTACATTAAGAAGGTTTGTGGTCTGCACTGTAGTGGCAGAACAGGTAGCTTACATCCTTCTAAGTTGGTAACTGCTGATTGAGGGCTCAGTGTCTGTTATTCTAAAAGTGAATTAATTCTGGTTTAAGCACTTGGGCTTCAGGCCAGTTATTTTACATTAAGAGGGTTCGTGATCTGCACTCTTGTGAGAGGAGAGGCTGGACTCTGCCCTTCTGAGCTGGGAGTTTCTGGTTAAAGGCTTATAGTGCCTGCATATTTGAACTGCTTCTTACTGAAATTGGTACACCTTGTTTGCTGTAGCATAGACTAGATCCAGGCCTGCTGAATCTAGCTTTGTTTGTATAACTTGAGCACTAATCCAGGCATTCTTTAAAGTATTCAATTGTATTTATTACTGCTTGGTAGTAACTTGATTAAAGTGTAGCTATCATTCTAAGTCTTTTGGATTAAGTACTTGGGCTTCAGACCAGTTGTTTTACATTAGGAAGGTTTGTGGCCTGCACTGTGGTGGCAGGACAGGTAGCTTACATCCTTCTAAGTTGGGAACTGCTGATTGAGGGCTCAGTGTCTGTTATTCTAAAAGTGTATTAGTTCTGGGTTAAGCACTTGGGCTTCAGGCCAGTTATTTTACATTAAGAAGGTTCGTGGTCTGCACTCTTGTGGGAGGAGAGGCTGGACTCTGCCCTTCTGAGCTGTGAATTTCTGGTTAAAGGCTTATAGTGCCTGCATATTTGAACTGTTTCTTACTGAAATTGGTACACCTTGTTTGCTGTAGCATAGACTAGATCCAGGCCTTCTGAATCTAGCTTTGTTTGTATGCTTGTTATTTCCCTGAAACGCTAATTCCACCTAAAACGCGGCTTTTCAGCACTTCTGTGGATCCCTAGTGATATCTGCATTGCTTACTGTACTTATTTCCTTGTTTCACTTGAAAGAAAGTTACTGTTTGTCATTTTTGCATTTAAGTTACCTGTAACACATTGCATTTAAGTTACCTGGCACTTGCTCACTAAAGCAATTATATAAGTCAGCACTAAAAAATTAAAAGCACTACACCCTCACAAACTCCCCTTGAGTACCTTGTTCCCCACTGGCCCTTTTTTCAATTATAAAGGAATTCCCAATACTATTCTAGCATGTCCAAAGGTCAGTTGTCAATCTCCTCTCTGGTCCAGCTGGTGAATCTGGGAATCTTGAGGCAATGTTACAACTGCCTCATGTACACAGAGAATCCTCTCCTCCTCCCAACAAATTCCAACACATGTGAGAGATGCAACCATATAGCCAAACTGGAGGCTAAGCTCTCTCAACTCAGTACTGGCGTAACCAGTCAGGAGGAGAAGGAAACCACACTCACTACAATTCCAGTCTCACATAGACCTACCACGACAGCAAACCAAACACATAAACACACAAAAACATACTCGGAGGCTCTAAATAAAAATCTGCCTAAGCAGCAGAGACCTCCAAAGCAGACACCCAAGCAACCGCTACCCCAAAACAAAACACGTGCAACACATAGCTCACAAAGCCAGTGTGCCGAACAGTCACAGCCCTTAAGGCTAAACAACACACCTGATACACTTGTAATAGGTGACTCTATCGTCAGACACACTGATGTCCCGCTCATCAGGCTGAACAAGGAGAAGGTCACGGTGAGCTGCCTGTCTGGCGCTAGGATCCGCCACATAACACAAGCACTCAGGTCACTCCAAGGCAAGTACAAATGTGACTAAGTCATTGTCCATGCTGGTGTGAATGACCTGAGACATACCTCCCTGGACTACATGAAAAGAGACATAGAGGAGCTCTCTGGGCATATAGCATAGGCCGGTATGACCCTGACCTTGAGTAGCATCTTACCCTCACCAAGAATGATGCCACAATATGAAGACAAGATGATCAATTTCAACAATTGGCTTAAGTATTGGTGTCATTCAAAGGGGATCCAATGCCTGTCAGCCTGGGATGACATGCTCGACAAGCCATGATGCTTCACTAGGGATGGCTTGTACCTGTCACCCCTGGGCTTTCGGATATTGGCAAAGGCTCTTGCTACCCCCATAGTGCCTTTTTTAGGCAAGGCTCAAAAGACAAACCCACCTCCATAGGTATCACAAGGGATAAGAAACTAAGAGTAATGCTACTCAACGCCAGAAGTCTAAACCTCAAGATGCACACACTCGAAACTCTCCTTAGCATGGAGAACATCGATATCCGTGCAGTAACAGAAACCTGGTTCAAGGCTCCCGAGAGCACCCCAGCACTACCAGGTTATACCTCATACCATGCTTTTCGGCCCCAAAACTTGGACCGAACCACAAAAGGAGGGGGAGTATCAATATTCGTCAGAGATACCCACACCTCCAGGTTGGTGGCACAGCACGAAGCATCAGAGACTATCCATGTGCAACTAACAGTGGATAAAACTGCCTTCCAGTTTATAACCTGCTACAGACCACCCTCCCAAACCCAGGAACCCCACTCGGCCTTCCTGAGAACACTGGAAAATATGAAGGTCTTTCCAAACACCATTATATTGGGTGACTACAACTACACAAACATAGACTGGGAGCATTACTCTAGCTCCAACACCCTAGCCCAAAGGTTCCTAGAATTTATAAACTCAAATGCTATGGAACAACTTGTTACCACTCCCACAAGAGGGGAAAACATACTGGACCTGATCATCACCAACATGGCGACTCTATGCTCCAGACCAGAAGTGTATCCCTCACTGGTAAGATCAGACCATAAACTAATCTCACTGGATATTCACATCCCGACCCCACCCCTGCCCAGAAAACCACAGTGAAAAACTTCTCTAAAGCAAATTTCACACTCCTCAAAACTGAGGTGGAATCCTTCAAAGCCCCCGGGCCTGTGGAAAATATGGCCCAGACCGCAGAATCCTTTATAAACGCATTCTATGAACACCTTCAGGAATGCATGGATCATGCAATCCCAAATAAAACCAAGACCCAATCCTCCAAAGGCAGATGTCCTGTCTGGTGGACCCCAGCCATAAACAAACTATACAATAGAAGGAGGAAGCTACTACATGATAGAGCAAAATCCCAAAAAGGGAAGGCATCTCTGATCAGTATTAGCAAAAAACTGCAGGCACTCATAAAATCGTCTAAGGCCAGCTTCGAGAGAAAAATTGCACAGGACACTAAGGATAATCACAAGGCTTTCTTTAGTTATGTTAGGAACCTGGGTGTGAATTCCCAGATATGCTCAGAATTAGTCTGAAATGACAAAAAATACACTGAACCCACAGACATTGCCAACATCCTAGCTGACAGGTTCAGCGCAAACTCCCCACCAAAAGGGCAAATATCTATACCAGCAGAGTGCTGCCCCCCTGACATCTCAGATGCTCAGGTAAGAGCTGCCCTCTCCAAAGCAAAAAACACAGCATCAGTGGGACTGCTTTCTAATAGCTGCACACCTCCCAGGGAGTTACAGATTTCTAGCAGACAAACTGAGTGGATCTGTTCTGATGCCACATGAGTGGTCCCTAAACTCAGTAGTAGTAGCAGAGATTTTCATTCAATGGGGGCAGCCTTGCTGAAGTCTTTTTGCATCCTAGCTCAACAACAAATGCAGCAGCTACTTCTCCCTTATCCCTCCACAGGGACAATCACCAAGGGGCACTCTTGTCCATCATTGGCCCCATGGACTCCTTTATGCATTTCCTCCTCCTTCCCCTAATGAACTAATTCTTACAGAAAGCAAGGATGTGAAGGCCAGAGTAATCCTCATAGCCCCCTTTTGGCCTCAATAAACATGGTTCCCCTTCCTATGACCTCTTCTAGTTCATCCTCACTTGGATGCTGGACCACTTTCCAGATCTTCTGTCTCATCCCTCCAGCTTGCCTCCTCAGATCAGAAGTCTATGAAACTAACTGCGTGGTTCCTCCATTTTTGACAGCAAAGATGCCAGGCTGACAGCTTTACAGAAAGTTTCTGTTACCAAAGTCTGTCATGATAAGTATAAAATTTTTCCATATGGGCAAATTCTAAAAGTGTAGACCCATTCTCAGCTTCATTTGCTACCATCCTACAATTTATTTCAGAATTGTTTCAAAACGGCTCCAACTATTCCACCATCAAAGTACAGTTAATGGCCATCAGCAATTTCTATATAGGCTTAGACCATTCCTACATAGCCTCCCTTAAAACGTTGAAAGCCTCCTTCAAGGGCATCTTCCTTCTCAGACCATCTATTAGAGATCTGATGCCTCCTTGGGATGTTACTATTAGACCGCAAACTTTGACACAGTCACCCTTTGAACCAGCAGCAACAGCAGATATCAAATTTATTTCTTGGAAAACTATTTCTTGCTAGCTATTACATCGGCTAACTGGATTTAAGAATTACAAGCCCTTTCTTCTAAATCACCCTATCTGATCTTTCATAAGGATAAGGTTACTTTGAGAACTAATCCTTATTTTTTACTGAATCTAATTTGAATAAGTCTATTCATTTACCAGTTGTCTTCCCAGAATTTTGTAATAAAAGGGAGTGCATCTTGGATGTCTACCACCAGTTACAGTTTTTCCTACACAGGACAAGACCTTTCAGGAAATCTAATCAATTGTTTGTGTCTTTCTCAAAGCAGAAATTGGAGAAAACAGTTTCTAAAGTTAGTGTCCATTTGGTTTCAAAAATGTTTTTAATTTGTGTATACAGTGAAAGGCTTATCATTATCATCCAAACCAAGAGCACATTCAACGTGAGCAGTAGCTATGTCAACAGCATTTGCTACCAAACTTCCTATTGATGCTGTTTGGTCAACACCTTTATCTCCCATTACAAACCAGATGAACAATCAAGAGTTTTTTCTTCCTTTGATTCCACCATTCTCTGGAATGTCCTTAGATGAATCCACCCAGGCCTTAGTGCTTGGGAATCTGTCCCACAGTTGAATCGGATGAAAATAAACAACATTGGATATGAAAATTATGTACTCACCATAATGATAGATCCATGTTGTCTACTTTTTGTCTGGTTCAACATCCCTCCCACCAACCTCTTCCAGATTGTCCCCTTATTCTCTAAGAACCGAGTTAGGATTATGATTATTCCTTTTAGGAGCTTACTATACTATGTTTCATGGCCTTCAGGCATGTTATCTCATGTTATGAAATGTTTTGTTTATTAGCATTAGTCATGTCAATGTGTAGGCAATGCAAACTCAGTCTGAGGTGTTGAGGTGGAGTGCAGGAAATTATGGTTAGGGAAGGAGTTGGAACTCCAGTACAAAGTCTTGTTGACCCAGATGAAAAGTAGATGACGTGGATCTATCATTATGGTGAGTAACTTTACTATTCTACTGTTCCTGAATTATACTATTTTTAACACTACTTTTGGACTTGTTGGTACTATTAGTACTGTATTCCTTCCAGAACTTTACTGTCATATCTTTTTTCATGTGCTGGTCCTAAATGAACTGTGATCCTACCTGTACTTGCACACTTTAAACATTGTTTTACTACTAGTGCTTTCAGTTATCAGTACATCTTCTATATTGTTTTTGCTACTAGTGCATTAAAGGTAACATCAAAGCTAAATAAAAATATCTTAGCTTCTAAGGTATTAGGCAAGGTTATTAATATCTGCTTTAACTACTTGCTTTTGTAACCTTTATCTGATTAACCTTGCTGGCCTATGTGGAAGTTCAGTCTACTGTTATCGTATATGTAGCTATTCTTTTAGGATTTGGTATTACTAAGCAGTGTAACAGCGGCCTAATGATTACTGATAACCAGCTACTACTGTATCATCCTGATGCAGTTTGTGACACATGAAAGTTTCTGCACAACCTGTTGACCTTATTCTTACCCAAAAAAATAATTGGTAAGCTTTAAGCATGCCCACCTCCACCACTGTATGTAATGCACGCATCATATCCATGTATGCAGGGGATAAGAAATCACTAGCTTAACTTACTAGAATTACTGCAAACAAGCTTTAAGCCTCAGCTTCAGACCAGTATCACATCGCTACCATTGTCATCAACTACACACAATATAAAGTCATTTAATACAGGGAATCACGCATTTGCAGACAATAAACAGTGTACTTCCACTTAGTCTGCATAAACAGATGAAAATATCTTAGTAGTTTTTGACAAAGGTGTTAGACACACAGATTCTGTACTCACTTGGTTGCATAAGAAGAGTGACAATTGGCCTTCAGGTGCCAGGATTTGTGATGTTATGAAGGCTCTAAAATTCCTCAGACAAGATAACTATGACTGCTACGTGGCAGTGGCCCAAGTGGATATGAATGATTTGGGGCATTCATCCCAGAGGGACCTATAGAGAGACATGACAGATCTTGCTATATGCATATGTCTAATGCAAGCAAGACTGTACCATCACCCAGAATGATGCCCTTATTCAAAGAAAAGGTAGTTGGTTATGTATTTATCATTTTTTGGGAACCAGTATGTGTCATCCTTAGACATGATGATTGACAGGCCTACTTACTTTTCAAGGTATGGCCCATACTTTTCATGCAAGCTTCTACATACTGGTCAAAGTCTTTGATACCCTCATACTGCTTTTTTTAAGCGTTCCATGTACTGGACATCCCAGTGCACAAACACACCTCATTATGTTCTAATCCTGATCATATCATGGTTGCTGTAGTCAGTACCAGAAGACTGAATAATAAACTGCCTGACCTCTAGGTTCAGCTGCAACTTGAAGACATTCATATTTGGACAATAATAGAGATGCTGTTTCATTCCAAGTACAGCACTCCTTCTGACCACCATTCAGTGCCCATCACTCTTTCAGACCCATAGACCCATGGGTAGCTGTGATGACATATCATTATTTGTTATATACCTTATTATCTCCAGACAGGTTTCTCATAACCCTTAAACAAAATTCATTATAGTCCTTATCACACTGGACAATATAAATTACCACTTCATAGCCTGCTAAGATCACTTTCCATGTCTCCTAGTGACCACAGAAACATTCTACATGTTCTAGCTGAATTACCCACAAATCACATTTCTCTTATGGTAGAGAATTTCAGTTATCCAGCTATTAACTGGACGACACACCACTAATGGCAAACATGCCCAGTGGTTCCTTGATGTAATAAACGCAAATTCCCCAAAACAGTCTGTCAACTTATCCACCAGGCATTATATTATTCTCGATCTTTTCTTAACAAGCATAACCCTGTCTGCACGTTTTATACGCTTCCCTGGTCAAGTCAAATCACAAGGCATTGGTCTTCTGTATCAAAACCACAAATACCCATTTAATGAACACAGCTGAGTTGAAGGACTTTAGAAAAGCAGGCCATAAAACCCCAAGATGAGCTTTTCAAATTGTTAGTTTACCTCCACCTCCATGCAGGTACAGCTACCACCTATGTCTCAAAGTTTTACTCACATTTACTAACTTGCATATATCAAACAGTCCCTAATGTGTCCAAATATAATGAGAGCTGCAAAAATAAACCACTTTTTGATAGTCTACTCTCATAAACTCTACAATAAAAGAAAAAAAAATATTAAATGGCTAGACTTAAAGGACTTCATCAAAAATCAATGAAGAGCTGAAAATCATCATTGAGAAGGTTAACTCCAAAACTGTCTTTTAATAGCAGCATAAGCCAAGGACACTGTCCCCCTCCCCAAAACAAAATTACAAATCAAGGAGCCTAACTACACACTTAGAGTGTGCCAGGAAGATAGCATTACCCTCATTAGACCCTGTATTAAAACCTTCACAGGAGAAAGAGCTACCTCTAGGCTAGACCCAGCTGGTTGGCATTGCCTAACTGCAATTTTGACTCCGCAACCTGTAGAAGAGAGGCAGCAGGGGACACTACAATTATTTAGAAACAAATGAACAGCTATTTAAGGACACCAAATGCTAATGCTTCCTTGATAATGTCTAGTCTTGCAGCTCACTCTACATTTACATCTTTCCTGTAAAGATATACCTTTAACAAATGACCTCTGGTTGAATGCCTACCTTAATTGTACATACTCTAAATAGTAGCTCTTGCATTTATAACTGTAAATAGAATACAGATGTATTGTCTTTTTGTTACTGTACTATGCACAAATCTGTTTTTTCTGTACACTATGTATAATTTTCTGTTTGTGTCTTGTCACAGTGTCTGAGTTATAGATGAAAATAATCTGCTGACCAGTCCACTTACCTAGTTATCAGAATGAAATAAATTAATACAAATCATTCTTCAAGCATGTCAAGAAAACTAAGAAATAATGCCTAGCGATTGCTAATCCACCATGGTAATACCCACACTGACTGAAGTAATATTGCCAACTTACTGGCAAATAAATATAATGCTAATTTCACACCACCTACAGTCATAGACGTTGCACAACTCCAAGTCCAAATCCTCAATATGGATTACCATGGAGCAAGTCAAAACTGCCCTCTACAAAGCCTATAATACCATGTTTATGGGCCCTGATCATATTTCCAATATACCCTTTACAAGCCTCTTCTAAACCTTTTTCATCATGAGCCTTTTCACTGGGTATGTTCCTGAAGTGTGGAAAATGGCCACTGAAATGCCCTTAAACAAAGGTAGCCCTACCTCAGATCCCAATAACTATGTATCCATTAGTCTAAATGGTCTAATTTGCAAAGCTATGGAGCACATTATGTCAGACTTTATAAATTTAGATATTGAAAATCATCTTGCTGTGACCCTTCTCCAGTTCATCTGTGTCAAGGGTAGGACATGTTTGTTCAACCTAGTAAACTTATTTTGAAAGGGTCACAGAAACTGTGGTTGACAGCTGTGCAGTTCACCCAGAGCATATCAATCTGGCTAAAGCCTTTAACATGATTCTTGTTATTAAACTTAAAGACCCAAATGTAAACTCATATATTGTGAGATGGATAGGAAACTGGCTGTCAGACAGAGGCAACACAGTTAAAGTAATTGGAGCCACCCCAGAAGGTAAAAACTTGAACAGTGATGCCCCTCAGAGCTCTGTGCTAACCCCCTTCTATTTGGTCTCTACTTTTATGACCTTCAAACCAATAACCCAGGCCTATGACTAAATTTGCTGATGATTGCAAGCTAGGTGATGGTGTTTGTTTAACTATCATTACAGTTTCACTGCAGCTTGGTTTAGACCTTCCAAATAATTGATGTAAAGAAAATGGGCTTAAATGCTAACAAATGCAGTATTGTTAAATTTAGAAGACAAAGCTGTTCCATGACCTGTAGCATAAACTGCCCCACCCCCCCCGGTGAATTCAGTCATCAGAGATCTTTGTACCTTCATGGATTATTTCTCCTCTTTTGACCACCACATCCATTAGGGTCTCCATCATCCTTGATCTCCTGTACCAAATAAGCAGGACACTTTGGTGTGATAGCTAATGCATACCTCATCAGTGGAACAAACTACCTATTCATATTAAACAGAGTGAAACCCTTGCTGCCTTTAAGGCAAACCTTCACAACTGGATGGGTAGCTACAATTTTTTATGCTTATCGTGTGCTGTCCTCCTAGAGGGTCTATAGTACCTGAACGAAAACCTGACTGAGTGAATCTCAGTTGAGTGACACATAAAAAGAGAAAACCACTAATTCCGAACCCATGAAACTTAAGTAAAACAGGTAAACTCTCGCTAACTGTTTTATGCAGGGGGGCAAGCCCCCCTGCACCCCCCTAATTAAATATACCAACTCTGAGATCACACTACATTGAAATAAAGGGATGAATTCCCTATGGTGATCTCCATTCATTCTTACTATATTAGCGGTTTTCGTTCTTTATGTGTCGCTCAACTGAGATTTGCTCAGTCGGGTTTTTGTTCAGGTAATATAGACCCCCCTCCTAGAGGCAGGTGGTACAATATCAAAGGTAGTTGCTGGTAAGGCTTTAATAATCCTTCACCTGTTTCTGTATCAAAGAGAAATGGAGCCTTTACTGTAACCCAGAAGAATGGAGATCGAGTAGTAACCTCTGTACTGGAGGAGACAGGGAAGGAGGTAGAGGAGTGATAGGGTTTGACCAGCTTGTTTCTCTCGGGGGTGGGGGTGGTGGGAGGAGGGGTGGCTGGTACTCAGAAGCACACTGGGAAGTGTGATTTCTTCTGTGGAGACCAGAGAAACCACTGCTTGTGCCTGAGAAAAGGGAGAGGGATGCTTGCTGGTAACATCCCTTGTGAACTTGAGGGATGTCTAGTGAGGTCAGCCCATTGCATGTCCTCCTTTCACTGTGATATCAGAGCATACACTGGAGAGGGGGTAATGGCAGGACTTAAGAAGAAAATCCCTGGAGCCACTTCTGAAGTCTGTCCTTAACTCCTCCCAGTTGACATTTGTCCTGGTGGTGTGGAATGAATGGGATTTTTTGCCAGGAGGGGGCTAATGATCGACATATAGCAGGGGCAAATAATGTAAGGAAAAAAGGCTTTAATATTCCTTAGAGCAATCTTCATTATAGAACCTGTGATCCTGTGAACTTTTGCTTCTTTGTTAGCAAGTTGTACTGTAGTGTTATTTTTTTGAAAAAAAACACTGTATCAAAATCATTTCAGGTTCACTTATCCAAAGTCATTTGCACTTCTTGGCTTGTTAAAAAAGGAGAGGGCTTGCCCAAAACACATGTAATGCTACAGTGTGTCTCTATGCAATGTGAAGCATTGCTGCTTATGCCAACTATGTCTGTAATGTTGCAGTGTTGGGTGTCATAGATCTCTCTCTAAAGCATTATGGTTACATACAGCATTGAAAACTAGACTAGACTTTGCTAGGGCAATTGTTAATAGCCTTCTGTCATGAACCCTTTTCACTTCATATTTGTGTAAAGAAGGCTTTCATCAAGGAAAATGTTTTGTTATTAGTGCTTAAACCTGTAGCTTGCCAGATCATGAGCAAGGAACAACATGGGCAAAGGTGTACATTATTTAGGACAGGAGCATTTCCTTAATTGCTAGAAGGAGGAGAAACTTTGAGGCCTGCCTGAAATTTATGAAAATGTTACCTGTGGAATGTGATGAACAAAGTTGGCCAACAGAAAGATCTGTCTGTGTGGGAAGAGAAGCAATTGGGCTTTTCCTGGGACCAAGAAAAAAAGAAAAGCTTCTTACCATGGTTTCTGGAGTGAGCATTTACACAGCATGCTGTAGCTATGTGCTGATGTGATTATTAGAGCAGTAGGCTGTGGTGTATACTTACTTCACATGGCATGGCTGAGACTGTTCTCACATAAGAATGAGGTCAATCAGGCAGTCCATTTTGAATCTTCACTCTCAAGGTGATCTCTTCTTTGAGGTCTAACTCCTAGGGCATGTTTGAAGACCCTCAGGTTAAGAAGCAGGTGTTGGCCATAATGGATAGTCTGTATGATCCCTAGCTCCACCCTCTTCTTCTGTGTCATCCCTGTTGTCTTAGAAGAAGCTCACTACTAAACTGAGAAGGGTTCTGTAAGTGTCAAACAGTGTTGCCCTCTTTGGCTGCAGTGGCCAAGTCCCTGAAGTTGGTCACAAACTCACACTATTACTTGGGACTGTCTGTGGATGTCTGCTGTCTGAGGTTGTCCAGGCTTGGATATTAAACACCAGAGTTTGTTCTATTGCTGATGTGGTGTTGAAGATCCACCTCTTGGAGCTAGAATGACCTTCCTTAGGAAGAAGACCACTTAGTGACCATGCAGGCAGTCTTCTCAGAGCTTTCAAAAAAGGTCCAGATTGTGCTCCTTAAGAGAAGTCTAGAGTGCCTTCCTCCTTCAAGAAAGGCAGATGTTTTTACTCAGTAAAAGTGCTGTTTCAGTCATAAAATTAATTGTGGAAGGTTTTTCTCCCCAAAGGGAATTTATCTGCTCAGTATTGGAAGAATGCTAGCTGACTGTCGATCTGCAAAAACCCATGAGGAGTGCACTTCAGCATCAAGAACACTCTGGAGGGCTTGGCACTCAGATGGCTGATTTTCTTCAGCTGTACTTTGAGCTCTTAACAGTCTGGGTGTGTGGAAGGTGCACTTAAGCTTTGAAAGCTGGCTGGCTGTTATATCCTAGGCAGGACATAACCCATATAGCTAAGGCTACTGCAGCAGTGATAGTCTGAACATCTTCTCTTTTGGTAAGTTTACTTGTACAACTGTAGTAGAAATTCCTCACAAGAAGGCTTGGCTAGTGGACATCTTTTCTTTGAACTGGAAGGGCAAACTCCCTTTATGCCTTCCCATCTCTACCCCTGATACCCATGGTGAAAAATGTATTGTTCAGAGTCCACAAATGATCCATATTACATTTTACTAGTGTTGACAGCACTGATTCTCTTACCTGATAAGCTGACCAGAAAGAAGCCCATCTTTTTGCTTCACCAGGTGGACCAGTTAACAGAACACAAAGGGGCATTAACATATTTAAAGCTATCCACCCTCATCTTGGTAGACTGGACAACAGAGTCTTACTATCTTTTGGTCCTTTCTTTTTTGAAGACAGGCTTAACTCAATGAGGAAAGAAAACTATGTGGATGATTTTCCCTCTTGTACCAGTGAAGGATCCCACAAACTACACAAGGGGATATACTTATATTTTGTTTTTGTTTGTTTATTTACTTATTAATTAACTGGGTTAGTAGGATAGTGCACAACCCTTTTCAGCTACTACTCGAGCCATATAGCAACACACTCTAAGAGTCAACCTGATATTTAAGGAACTGGGAACATATGTAGACAGTTAGCTGGCCCTTGATCATCACGTAGCAAAGATAGTAAGAAAATCTTTTTGTCACCCAACCTAATAGGTAAGAGTGTGGCATCCAGGTCCAAGGAAGTTGTAGTACCACTTTGTTCAGCTCTTATCAGACCCATCATTAAGTGCAGTGCTCCCTTTGGCATGCACCTAACCAGGCACTTACAACATTTGAAACACCAGCAAAGGTTCCTCACAGTTAGAATCAAGGGCATGAATACCCTGACTTACACAGATCATCTAAAAGCCCTGTCTCTGTACTCAGTATCCTACAAGCTACTATAGGTAATCTATGCCTGGCTTATAAAGCATCCTCATATCTAGCCCTGACAGATCTTTTGCTCAGCCACAAAACAAACAGCACTAGAAACACTTGCTCCAAGCATTTGAACTTCTCTTGTGACATAAATAGAACATGCTGGAGGGATAGATACGTGACTCAAAAGATCCTTGTGTTATGGAATAGGCTTCCCATCCATGTGAAGCAGAGTTCATCCTTGATCTTATTCAAATGAAACCTTGACCATGGGACAGGAAATTGCAAATTCCTCCCTGGTCTGGCTCCCATTTCCCTGATGGACAGAGGCTGTCAGTAATGTTCTCCAATTAAAATCCCTCCCCCGTCTCCCACAAATCCCTTAGCTACCTACCTACTAACATACCCCCCTCAAATAGATGCCCAAGATGGGGGCATTTGGGGTGGGTTGCACAGCTAGGCTTATAAAGGGCCCTAGTGGTTGTTAGCCTAGTAACAACCTATGAGCCTATGTATGTTTATAGTATAGAACATGGAACTATGAATATGCTATACCGCTGAAAAAACTGAGACTCTAAGAAGCAAAAATTATAACGCTTAAATCTAATTAATTAAAGCTGTGCTTTGCATCAATATCTGGTTCATACTGCATTGTAATAGAGTTTACAACAAAGCATAGATTTAACCAAAACAAGTACATTTGAAGGCCAATAAGGTTGCAAGCCAAGAGATTAATGGTCCTTAAATCAGGAGCATTTATAGTCCCAAATCAGGTAGGACTTGGACATTTAATACCTGCCAGTATTCTCATTAGGCTTAGTCTACACATCAGTCACAGTTCATATATCTGCAGTTGCAGCTAGTGTACTTGTAGATTCTCTCTCACCTCCAGACCATTAAAGCATTATCCTGAAGGGAATCATGCATTTTCTAGCCACCAAAGTGGACAGTGGTACCACCTTGAGACCTGAAATGTATATTGAAAAAATAACAGTGCCTTCCTTTGAGCCAGAAGTAGCCTTAGCCTAACTAAAAGTCATGTTTTGAAAACAGTCTTCCTGGAGGCAGTGACTTCAACCAGGAAGGTCTTCAAACGTCAGGCCGTAAAGTGTAGAGACTTTCCTGGTTTTCCACAAAAATAGATTTACTGTGCATACCAGTTCCTTCTTTTTGCATAAGTTGGTGATTGAGGTCACCCTTAAACAAGCAGTTTGACTTCCAGTTTTCTTTCCTAACCCTCGAAACAAGTTTGTTAGAATTTTGCAGTCTTCAGATGCGTATAGGCAACCTAGACAGAACAAAAGGAAGTAGGAAGACCAACCATCTCTTTGTAGCTTTTGGAGAAAAATAGGGACTACCCATGCCCAAACAGACGGTTTCCAAATGGATTTCCCACTGAATTATTGCCTTTCATAAGTGCCATGAGAAATTATCAGGGTCAAGTGAGAGTTCACTCCACCAGAGGCATGGCCACTTAGCCTTCCTGAAAGGAGATTCATACCAGTATATTCTAGGAGCAGCTTCCTGGTCTTCCATTCACACCTTTTTCAAGCATTACAGTTTAGATCTCATAGCTAGAATAAGGACAGGTTTTGCATCAACAATCATTAAAAGGCATATTGCTCTCCTCTTCCATAGATGTGTCAGTCTCCACAGGGGCAAGGCCTGCGTACTCTGGGATTCTTCCTTTAAGTTATGACTGCAGAAGTGACTTACCTGATGAATGCAGTACAGATGTGTTATCGACTTAGCATAATTATAGAGGTTCAAGTGTAGTCACTGCTGCAGCCCTATTTCTGTTCCTCCATCCCCTCTTTACACACGCCTGTCAACTGGGCAGTGGTGTGTTCCCATTTCCCCCTCCATCCTATCATCCAGTTGTCCTTGTCCTTCTCTTCCTTTTGTTCAGAAGGTGCAGGAGAGCTCTTGATATCTTGTGTTTTGTATAAAGGAGGTATCCCTCTCAGGCATTCTACCTTATTCATACTCCAAGGTATGCTAATCACTGGGGGTAAGAAAGAAAAGAAGATGCTGATTATATAACCACCACTATACCATGATATGATGGCATAAGTTCAGGAGAATGGGGCTTGGATTTGAAACTCTGCTCAGATACTGGACTCTGAAAGTGGCAAAGATACCTGAAGATATGGCTGAAGATATGACTTACATGACCATTTTTAATTATGGTACGATGCTAACAAAACTGTACTTTCTACTCTTGAGGACTGCTGTTATTTTCCTAGGAGAACATGTGCTACTAGTGCACTATCAGGTTTTATTTGTATATAATAATCTCCTGGTAAAATTCTTCAGCCCTTAAATAAATTGAAATAGTCTGTTGTGGCTCTGTAGAGTATCTAAAATGTTTCTGCAGCTGTGCCTTTACACAGGCACAGTTTAAATTCCTAGCATCTCATGAGTGAAAACCCCAAAACATTGGAATCATTCGTGATCATGCACTAGCTTTTATATTCAAATCAGTAGCTTTTGTTCAATGGCTTTGTGACTCCTTTAAATATGGTTGTGTTTAATAGCATATCTTTCTTTAGTACCCTTCATCTCCAATGCTTCAGAATTACTTTCAGGCAAATTATACTCTGCACTTATGTCTCTAATCCAACATTTTGTTTATTAATTTTCAGCAATTTGACAACTGTCTAGATAGCATTCTTGTCTCAGTGCCACTGATGCATTTACAGACTTCAACTTTTTCCACTTTAATAGTGTGAGCAAGGCATTTTTAAGATTCTGCTTGACAAACATGAATGTTCTTTCAAATGCACTTGTCTTTCATTTCACCCATCTTTGTAAACTATTTCCTTCTACCACAAAATTCATTAAAAGCATTGCTTTCTGTCATGCTAATAGCCACACACAGGTCATGAGGATTCAGTTCCAATTGCACAATGTTTTCTCTGCAACTCGTGCCTCTCTTTCTTCTCTTCCTTACTGTTATAATACCTGTTCAAATGTCTCTTTTTTTCATATCTGTTACTGTAATAGAGCATTCTCACTTTAGTTCACAATTTCTTTTTAATTTTACTCGATTGTCATCTTGCATACAGCTGTTTTCCTTAGTTAATTCTTTTAACAGTAGATGTTAAGTTGTCTATCTTGCCTTCATTCTTGCTGGATGGGTTCGGAGCCGATCCTCGGCTCCGACTCGGCCAATACTAAAGCTCGAGAGCTAATTCCACCGGCTCGAGGCTCCCCTATATCCCACAATGCTAGGCGGTAACTACTCAGATCTCGTTTGCCGCTTAGCTGACGAGGTGCTTTTCTACCGGCTCTGGCAGGTTAGTGGAAAATTATTTCTTTTTTCACAAATCTTTAGACCCCTATTACTTACCTTAGTATAACTTTTAGTTTTAATTCTCTATTTCCTTGGTTCGATACCTCTTTTGCCCATAATCCCTTTCTTTATTCCCTTTTTAACTTTAGGCCTTAGGCCCCTTCCCCTCCTTCTCCTAGTCCTTTGTGTGACTAGAAGTTAATATTTTCTTAAAGGCCTGTGTGTGTATGTGTGTGTGAGTGTTTTTTCTTACTTAGGCCTTTAGTATGTCTAAGGACTCCAAGGTCTCAGGCTTCAAGAAGTGTGACTCGTGCTGCCAGAAAATGTCTCTGACAGACGGTCACACTTCTTGTGTGTACTGCCTGGGACCTTTGCACCTGCAGGACTCATGTGCTGTGTGTCATGGTTTCAGCCCTAGAGTCCTGCAGGAATGCAAAAATAAATTGATTTTGCATGGCTTATTAAAGCCTGAAGGCCCCCCGACACAGTCTGTGTCGGGGAAGCCTTCTAAGACTTCCAGACAGTCGACTCCGGCTTCTGAGCTGTCCTCTGGAAGCATCAAAACTGTTTCGACATCGGCTCCGGCTGGAGCCGATGTTTCCAAGCCTCATACTGTTACCTCGGCTCCGGCCAGAGCCGAGGCTGATAAGACTCAGTTGGCTCCGATACTCTTATCGGAGCAACCTTCGAGGAGGAGATCTAGGTCTCCCTCCATCGGCTCCGTTCACTCGGCACCAGGGTCCCCTCTTCTTTCGGAACGGAGCCATAGATCACATTCCTCACAGTCTTCCAGGCTATCTGACCACGATTTGCAAAGGGTAGTGAGTAGACTTCTCAAGTCCGAGGCACTAGCCCAAATGCTACATAGCCCGACTCAACAGTCAGTGGCTATTTCTGTCCCTCTATGTGTTCCTCCTCTGACTCCTTTGAGCTCAGAGCCGGGGCTCATCGGAGCCATGACTGTCGGCGCGTCGGATCCGATACCTTCCCTTTCGGCTCCATCGTCTGCTCCGATCTCCTCTTTGGAGGGATCTCGGCACCGAGCTTCCCTCGTCGGCTCCGGGGGGCGAGTGGCATCAGACCCCACTCTCCCTCTCGGGGCTTCGGCGCTGGTGAGTTCAGCTCCGACATCGGCTTCAGAGCCGTCCCTGTCGGTGCCAGGGGGGTCCTTGTCTCTTCGGAGCGGGGACCTCTGGCCTTGCCCGATAGGGGTGCCTTCGAGGTCATGCGGAGTGTGCTAGAACCAGTGTCTGCCCCACAGTCGGCTCCGTCAGCCCCTCCATCTTCAGTGCCTGCGGTGATTTCTACCCACCCCCTTGCATCAGACCACAGAGAGCCAACTCCTCAAGTTTCCCCATTGGGAATTTCCTCCTTTTCCAAGGCCTCTCCTGACCCGGTAGGAGAACCCCCTAGGAAGAGGCAGTGCAAGAGGAAGCACATTGACTCCCCTGAGTCTATCACCTCTGACACTGACTTAGAGGAATCTGAAGGTTCCTCGATCCCCTCTGAGGATGTCTCCTTTGCTGACATCCTTGAGATCCTGAAACAGAGGGGGAACTGGCCAGCCCTTAACCCTTCAGAGGATGAGTCAGTGTACCTTGAGGTGTTCGGCTCTCGCCCTTCTACCTCCTGGGTGACCCCTCCCTTTGACCCCCTTATGGAAGTGGTGGCAAGGAAGGCCTGGACAGCTCCTGATTCAGTGGAACCCACCCTGAAGAGGCCGTCTAAATTTATTACTGCCCCTAAAGATAAAGATTTTTTATCTAAAGGTGTCCCCGTCGATGCCATGGTGGTGGCCGCGGCCACTAAGAAGGAGTAAGCTGATCCTTCGGTACCTGTCCATCCTCCTAATAAGGAATCTAGGACCATGGACAGGTACGGTAAGCGGATGTTCTCATCAGCGACCCTTTCAATGCGGTCGCTGAACTACTTATGTCACTTCACTTGTCTCCAGAGAGATTTACTCAAGGATATGAGTGAAATGATAAAGGATCCAACAGCTGAGGGGTTCCAAGACAGAATGAACTCCCAGTTGGCAACCCTGAACTCCATCGTTAACTCCTCCATGCGGCTTATCTCATATGTTGTGGATGGGGCGAGTAGAGCTGCAGGCACAGGCGTTGCCTTACGACGTCACGCCTGGATGCGGCTGTGCAACTTTGCGGACCCTTTCAAGGTGTCCTTCACCAATTCCCCCTTTGATGGATCATCCTTGTTTGGTCCTCAGGTGAAGGATACGTTGACTAGGTGCAAGGTGGAAGGTAAGACTCTCTCTGCCGTGGGAGTCCGTTTTTCTACCCCTTCTAGGCCTTATCCCAAAGGTCAGAGGGGAGGAAAATGTGGTTCATAAACAAACCCAGGGAGTCTCATCTGACACACAAGGTCGATTCCCCTCTAGAGGCAGAGGAGGGAATAACAATAGACGCCGCCCTAGAGGCAGAGGAGGTCCGCAAAACCAGGGTAGCAGAGAAACTTTCTCTGATAAACCCTTTCAGCATCCCTGAGGAGCTGCCCGGCTGTCCACCTTCGGAGGCAGTCGGGGGAAGATTATCCCTGTACCCAAAAGCCTGGCTTTCCCTCACACAAGACAAATGGGTACAGTCGATCATATCTGAGGGCTACAAAATTCCCCTTATTCACATCCCATCCCAACCCAAAGGATCCCTTCCAGACATTCCACCCAGTTAAGGGAACAAGCAGCACTAGAAATTTCAAAACTGCTATCAAAAAGAGCTATCCAATCAGTCCCAGCAGACCAACAAGGATCCGGAATCTACTCCAAATTCTTTTTGGTACCAAAAAAAACAGGGGACTGGAGTCCCATACTGGATCTCAGCAACTTAAACAAGTATGTCAGAAAAACAAAATTCCGGATGGTCACGTTACAGTCCATTCTACCCTATTTGGGTCAGGACAATTGGATGTGCTCGATAGATCTTCAGGACGCGTACTACCATATCAAGATGAACAGATGCTCCAGGAGATTTCTCCGCTTCAGGCTGGAAGCCAGTCAGTACCAGTTCAGAGCCCTGCCCTTTGGTCTCACTACAGCCCCCCGAGTGTTTACCAAATGCATGGCAGTGGTCGCGGCTCACTTGAGACGTCAAGGATTCCAGGTGTTTCCATATTTAGATGACTGGCTCCTTACTGCCACCACCAGACATCAATTTCTTCTATCCAGAGACTTCACTATCCAAACTTGCCAAGCTCTAGGCATTTCAATAAATTTCGAAAAATCGGCCTTGTCGCCTTGTCAATCTATTACCTTTATAGGTGCCACATTAAACACACTCAATCTTTCAGCCAGACTTACAGAGCAAAGTGTCAGACATCCACAAGCAAGTTTTCCTTCTCTTGCAATGCAACAAAGTCAAAGCCAGACTAGTTTTAAAGGTATTAGGACTCGTGGCAGCAGCTATCCCCTTCTCCCCTTAGCTCGCTTCCACAAGAGAATCCTCCAATGGATGCTGTTTACACAATGGTCCTTCCAACAGCTCCCGATGTCCCACACCATATTGATAACTCAATCATGCAAGAATCAACTGTCTTGGTGGATCACATCACCTCAGGTTCTCCGAGGAAGACCCTTCACTCATCCCCCCCAGTCGCCACGTTGACAACAGACGCCTCCCTGATCGGGTAGGGGGGGCATTATCAGGGCTGGACAGTCCAGGGCACGTGGCAACCTTTCGAGTGCCACTTACACATAAATGTCTTAGAGATGAGAGCAGTGCTTTTAGTGTTGCAAGCCCTTCACGACTCTCTTCCTACAGGGACAATTGCAATTCAGACGGACAACATGTCCGTAGTGTGGTACATCAACAAACAAGGCGGAACCAGATCATACCCCTTATGTCGAGAGGCACTCAGACTTTGGCAATGGGCGATCTCTTCTCAGCGTTTTCTGGTAGCAACGCACATTCCCGGGAAGTCCAACGTGATTGCAGACAAGTTGAGCAGGGCAATTCTCATGCCCCACGAGTGGTCTCTGAAGAAATCAGTACTGGAAGAAGTATTCCAAAGATGGGGCCAGCCTTGCTGCGATCTTTTTGCTACTCACCAAAACAGCAAGTGTCATGACTTCTTCACTCTCTTCCCGTTACCAGGCCATCCCACCAGAGACGCTGTAGTCCACGATTGGCCCCGGGGACTTCTGTATGCTTTTCCCCCTTTTCCACTGATAACTCAACTAATTCAGAAAGCCATCACCTTGAGAGTGACAATGATCCTCATTGCCTCTTACTGGCTTCGACAGATATGGTTTCCGTTTCTTCATCATTACCTTTTGGAGCAGCCTTGGCATCTGGACCCAGTGCTAGATCTGTTGACCCACCAATTGGGCCAGCTGCACCAATCTCTTCATTCTCTCAACCTCACAGCATGGTTTCTCCGATTCCGACCTTAGCCAGGCTTCCCTTAATATCTCGCTCGGTCCGAGATATCTTGATAGCCTCTCATAAATCTTCTACCCGGAAGATTTATAATAGCAAATGGAAACGCTTCTCCTTTTGGGCAACATCAAAAAATATAGATCCCTTCACTGCACCTATCTAGTCTATTCTAGACTTTCTAGCAGAACTCTTTCATTTAGGCTCTTCTTCATCTACCATTAGAGTTCAACTGGCTGCTATATCTAATTATCATGTAGGTGTCTCAGAATCTAGTATCATGGCTCACAAGCTCTGCAAAGCATTTTTAAGGGGCGTATTTCTTCTCAAACCTCCAATCAAAGATCCCCCGCCTCAATGGGACTTGAACTTGGTTCTGGCATCCTTGATCCTTCCCCCCTTCGAACCAGTGGCTTCATATTCTCTGAAGTTGCTTTCATGGAAGATGCTTTTTCTGGTAGCCATAACTTCAGCGAGAAGGGTATCTGAACTCCATCCTCTGTGCAGTCGTCCTTCTTACTTAGTGTTTCACAAAGATAGGGTATCCCTCCGTACTAATCCATCCATTTTACCTAAGGTTTCCTCTCAAACAAACCTAAATCAAATTATTGATCTCCCCGTCTTTTTCCCTAACTATTCCAACAGGTCGGAACAAAAGCTACATTTTTCTGGATGTTCACCGCCAACTTAGATATTATTTAGACAGGACTAAACAATTCAGGAAATCTGATCAGCTTTTTCTATCATATGCGGAAGGGAAATTGGGCCTTCCAGTTACTAAAGTATCCCTTTCAAGATGGCTCACCTCTACAATTACCTTCATCTATGAGATCAGACATCAAAAACTACCTTCAAGACCTAGAGCTCATTCAACTAGGGCATTAGCTACATCTGTAACTTTTCAGGATAGGCTGCCAATAGATTCCATTTGTGCAGCAGCCACCTGGGCTTCTCCTCATACCTTCATTTCACATTACAAATTGGACATGGTCTCCAGAAACCGTGCCAACTTTGGTTCCACTGTTCTCAAGAGTCTGTTCCGATAGGCCACCCGGGATAAGGTGCTAGGGACGCGGTCCCATCCAGCAAGAATGAAGGCGAGATAGACAACTTAACATTAAGAAGAACAGCCAACATTAAGAACAGCCTTTTTGTAATGTTCTGTCTCATTCTCTTACTAGATGGCCTTTTTATTGATAATTTCTTGCATCACAAACTCTGCTGTCTTTTATTGATGAATCATGAAACTCATCATATTCACAGTCTTTGGATCAGTTCTTAAACTTACGTATCTGGAGTCCTCTGTATGAAATCGTATCCTTGAAAAGAAAATAATTGCAGATAGTTTCTAGACGCACAGTAATTATTGAACTTTTCTGTAATCAGTGCTATTTTATCTTTCTCCTCTTCAAAAAGAAGTTGAAACACCTTTAAATTTATTTTGGTAACTTGGCAGGTAGATTAGTCCAAGGGCCCATTCTGCTACAGCCAGACAAAGTGACTGTTACAAAAATGTTATATGTACAATAGTGTAAAAAGATTTTGGTAATGTTGGTAGATGAGTAGTGAAATGCAAGGACCTTTAGATAACTAACATTAAGTTGCAGTAAGTAGGAAAAAAATCAGCGTGTAAAGAAGTTAGTAAAGGATTAAAGAGAACTAAGAATCTTAATTTAGATAACATTCGGATTGATATTCATTGTGTGTCCTGTTTTTGAGGTAATGCGGTAGGTAGGCGGATGTACCCAACTCTTAAACAGTATTTTCTTTAAAGAACAAATATGCATAATATAAATAATTAAATTTACAAAATAAGCTTTCAAAATTTTGATGAATATTTGTGCATTTATAAGTTAGCAATTCAAGTAAGTATAAATATGAAGCACCAAAAATATCTGATGTTTTATCTGGGAATATAACATGGCAGAAATGTCTACTTATCAGTGAAACAGTTACAGCAGTATGTTTGTTTGAAGTGGTCCCAGAGGCTTTGCCTGCACTGGGAATAACTTGTTTCTTTTCTGAGTCTGTGGAGAGAGATCCCTATTTGCTGAGGAAGCTTTACTAACAATGTTCTTGAGATACAGTTGAGATATATGAGATGTAGGTTTGTAAGTAGAGAAGAAGGTAGACAGAAGGGAGTGTCATCACTGAGAGTTACAGTTATTAATAGTTTGATCTTACTTTGCATTTATTTTTAAGACTTATTTCACTGCATCATGCAGAAAAGTGGTACAGTGTGACTTTTTAGGTTTCTGGGCTGAACCACTTTTATTGAAAACTAAATCAAATTAATAAACATACTGATTCCAGCTTTCTGCAAAATGTTCTTGCATAAAGAGAATTATGTGTATATAAGCAATGAATTCTCTTTCTAGTTTGTTATTGCCTGAAGAAAGGGACCTCATCATCATATGCGTAAAGTCCAGGAGGTTGCCACCCTCTTGCCAAATGCCACTGTTTTTTTCTGTCTTAGATGCGAAGAGTTCATTTTGGCAGGTAATGCTTGATCACAAATCTTCACTACTGACTGTATTCAGCATACCATTTGGTAGATACAGATTCCTCAGGATGCCTTTCAGAATAAATTCTGCAGTGAAGTCTTTCAGCGTCCAACGGAGCAAATTTTTGGGCTATCCATGTGCTATAATAATTGATGATATACTGGTTAAAGGTAATGGTGAAACAGAGCATGACAGAAACCTCAGGAAAATTCTGGACAGAGCACATGAAGTGAACTTGAAGATTAATCCCCTGAAGTGTAAGTGTAAACTCAAACTAGCAGAAGTTACTTATGTAGGTCATTTATTTACTTGTACGGGTTTACGACCAGACCCTTCCAAACAAGCATCCATTCTTGAGATGCCAGCTCCAGACAATGTCCAATCCCTACAGCGTTTCCTTGGAATGGTTAACTATTGGGGAAAATTTATCCCTGACTTTAGTGAGTTATCAGCGCCTTTGAGAGCTGACATGCAAAAAATGTTGCCTGGTCATGGTTGGAACAACAGCAGAGAGCATTTGATAACCTCAAAACGCAAATTGCTAACCCACCTACATTGAGATACTGTGATGTCCACAAACCAGTAGATGTTAAGTTGTCAATCTCGCCTTCATTCTTGCTGGATGGGTTCGGAGCCGATCCTCTTGCTTTAGCTTGAGAACTCCTTTTACCAGCTCGAGGCAACCCTATATCCCATGATGCAAGGCGGAACTACCTCAGATCTCATTTGCCGCTTAGCGAAAGAGGTCTCCTTTGCCAGCTGAGGTAAGTAATTTTCTTGTCAAAAGAGAAAAGCTTAGTTAGGGTTTTATTTCCCCTTGTATCCATTTTATAGTCTGTAGTGTGTTACAGCCCACCCTATTCCCTTATATTTCAAAACTTTTATTTCCTTTAGTGTAAAAAGTTTAGTTAGGCCTAAACCCCATTGGTTAATCCCTTCCTGTGTGTTGTGTGTTAGGGGATTAATTTTGTGTGTGTGTTGGGGTTTGTGTGTGACTTCCTCCTAGGATTATGTCTAAGGAAGGCAAGGTCTCAGGCTTCAGAAGTGTGACTCGTGCTGTCAGAAAATGTCTCTGACAGACGGTCACACTTCTTGTGTTTACTGCCTGGGGCCTTTGCACCTGCAGGACTCCTGTGCTTTGTGTCACTCTTTTAGCCAGAGAGTCCTGCAGGAACGGAGGAATAAGCTTATCCTCCGTGGCTTACTTAAGCCAGAAGGTTCTCCCTCTAAAGCAGGGTCTGGGAAACCTTCTAAGCTACCGAAGGCTCAGGCTTCAGTATCCAAGCCTCCTCCGGTGGCTCGGCTCCGGAGCCGAGATCGCTCGGCTGGAACCGATCTATCTACTTCAAAGGTGGTGGGTTTGGCACCGACTGGTTCCGACACCTTGTCTACTGTGGCCTTGTCGGCCCCGGCTGGAGCCGACACCTTATCCAGCATCGGAGCCGAGCAACCTTGGCTCCATCTGGAATTCAGGGACTTCGGCTCCGATGACTTCGTCGAAGAGATCTCGGTCCCCTTCGTTGCAGAGTATCCACTCGGCTCCGGGGTCTCCTCTTTTGTCGGAGCGGAGCCATCGGAAGTGATCTTCGAGATCTTCCAGGCTGTCTGACCACGACTTAGAGAGGGTGGTAAGCAGGCTGTTGAAGTCGCAGGCACTGGCCCAAATGCTCCATAGCCCGTCTCAACAGACTTCGGCTATTGCCTCACCCCTTGAACTTCCTCCTCCGACTCCACACCAGAGTTCGGAGCTGGAGCTTCGGGACAGCGACTGTTTGGTGCCGGAGCCGATACATCCTTCGGCTCCGTCGTCTCCTCCGATCTCCTCCTTGAGGCCTTCCTTGGAGGGATCCGGTCGTCGAGTTTCCTTGTCGGCTCCGAGGGGCTAGTGGCATCGGACCCTTGTCCGACCCGCTCTCCCTCTCGGGCTTGCTCGGTGCCGACATCAGCCTCGAGCCTTCCTCTCAGTGGAGCCGGGAATTCCTGTATCCTCGGGCGGGATATTCCGGCCTCCCGGGAGGGAGCCTTTGAGGTGATGAGGAGTGTCCTGGCCTCTGAGCCAGGTCAACGGTCCATCCCTCTAGCTCCTTCCTCTTCAGTGCCTGTAGACGCCTCTTGCCAGCCTCTTGCTCTCAGGCCCAGGGATCCATCTCCCCAGGTTTCCCCATTGGGAATTTCCTCCTCTTCCGAAGTTTCTCCTGATCCAGCTAGTGAACCCCCTCGGAAGAGGACGTGTAAGAGGAAACACACAGACTCCCCCGAGTCTACTACATCGGATACCGACTTAGATGAGTCGGAGGGTTCCCCACGATCCCCCTCTGAGGCTGTCTCCTTCTCAGACATCCTTGAGCTCCTCAAACAGAGGGGGAATTGGCCATCCATTGATCCCTCCGAGGATGAGTCGGTATACCTGGAGGCTTTTGGATCCCGACCCTCCACCTCCTGGGTGTCTCCGCCTTTCGACCCACTTATGCAGGTAGTGGCTCGGAAGGCATGGGCGGCTCCAGATTCTGTGGAACCTGTCCCCAGGAGACCACCCAAATTTATCACGGTCCCTACGGACAAACAGTTCCTTTCCAAGGGCGTCTCTGTGGATGCTATGGTGGTGGCGGCCACTAAGAAGGAACTGGCGGATCCTTCAGTACCTGTCCATCCTCCTAACAAGGATTCTAGGACCATGGACAGGTATGGAAGCGGATGTTTTCTTCAGCGACCTTTGCTATGCTCGCTGAACTACCTTTGTCACTTCACCAGGCTTCAAAGAGATATTCTCAAGGAACTAGGTGAAGTGGTCCAGGATCCTTCTGCTGCTGGGGCTCAAGAAAAGATTGCCTCGCAGCTAGCAATCCTGAATTCTATCAACTCCTCCATCGGCTCATATCCTATGTGGCCGATGGAGCGAGCACAGGAGTTGCTCTTAGGCGCCAAGCCTGGATGCGGCTTTGTAATTTTGGACCCCTTTAAGGCGTCCTTCACTAATACCCTTTGATGGTTCGGCTTTGTTCGGACCTCAGGTGAAGGATACCTTGACCAGGTGTGAGCAGGACGGTAAAACTCTTTCTGCCGTTGGAGTCCATTTTCCACTCCTTCTAGACCATATCCCAAGGGTCAGAAGGGGAAGATGTGGTTCCATAAAGCCCAAGGAGCTACACGGACACACGTGGTCAGTTTACCCCAGAGGCAAAGGGGTAACAACAATAGACGCCCTAGAGGCAGGGGGTCCTCAGAACCAGGGCAACAGGAGTCTCTTCCTGAAGCCCTTTCAGCATCCCTGAGGTGTTGCCCGACTGTCCACCCTTGGAGGCAGTCGGGGGAAGGATTTCGCTGTACCCAGTAGCCTGGCAATTCCTATCACAAGAGATGTGGGTACAGTCGATCATATCCGAGGGTTACAAAATCCCCTTCGAAAGGTATCCCGTACCTCAACAATCCCTTCCAGACATCTCACCCGGTCAAAGGGATTTGGCAGAACAGGAGGTTTCAAAGCTCCTAGAAAAAAGAGCCATCCAGACTGTGCCGGCAGACCAGGTAGGATCCGGCGTCTACTCGAGATTCTTTTTGGTCCCCAAAAGGACGGGAGATTGGAGACCAATATTAGACCTGAGCAATCTAAACAGATTTGTCAAGAAGGCAAGATTCCGGATGGTCACGCTTCAGTCCATTCTGCCCTTTCTGGGCAAGGACAACTGGATGTGCTCGATAGACCTTCAGGATGCGTACTATCACATAAAGATTCACAGACGCTCCAGAAGGTTTCTCCGCTTTCGGCTAGGGTCCAGTCATTACCAATTCAGAGCCCTGCCCTTTGGCCTCACTTCAGCCCCAGAGTGTTTAACAAATGCATGGCAGTGGTCACAGCTCATCTGAGACGACAAGGATTCCAGGTGTTTCCTTATTTGGACGACTGGCTCCTCTCCGCCACCACCAGGTGTCAGCTTCTTCAGACCAGAGACTACACTCTACAGCTTTGCAGGAGTTTGGGAATTTCAGTAAATTTGAAAAATCTTCTCTGCTGCCTTGCCAATCTATCACCTTTATAGGCAGAATTAAACACCGTCAAAATGTTAGCCAGACTAACAGATCAAAGAATTCTGGACATCCAAAAATTGTTCGGATTTTATTGCAGAGCAACAAGGTCAAAGCCAGATTTATACTGACGGTTCTAGGTCTTATGGCTGCGGCCATTGTTCTACTACCACTGGCTCGCTTCACATGCGTCTTCTGCAGTGGATGCTATTCACGCAGTGGTCGTACCACAGTCTCCGATGAGGCACGAAATCTTAGTCACACAGTCGTGCAGAACTCATCTGAATTGGTGGATATCTTCCCTCTTCTTCATCAGGGCCGACCCTTTGTTTCCCTCCTCCAGTTGCCACAGTCACTACGGATGCCTCTCTGATCGGGTGGGGGGGCATTATCAGGGCAGGATGGTCCACGGGACATGGCAACCCATAGAATACCATCTGCACATAAATGTCCTGGAGATGAGAGCGGTGCTTTTAACGTTGCAGGCCCTCAACGACTTTCTTCCCACGGGACTATTGCAGTACAAGCGGACAACATGTCCGTGGTCTGGTACATCAACAAGCAGGGCGGGACCAGGTCCTATCCGTTGTGTCGAGAAGCTCTCAGACTTTGGCAATGGGCAATCTCCTCTCATCGGTTTCTGATAGCAACGCACATCCCCGGCAGGTCCAACCTCTTGGCGGACAGGCTGAGCAGATCCATTCTGATGCCTCACGAGTGGTCTCTCAATCAATCTGTAGTGGATCAGATTTTTCTGCAGTGGGGCACTCCTTGTTGCGATCTTTTTGCTACTCCTCAAAACAACAAGTGCCCAGATTATTTCACTCTCTTTCCCCTTCCAGGCCAACCCTGAGAGACTCTCTAACCCAGGATTGGCCCGGGACTTCTGCGCTTTTCCTCCTTTCCTTGATTCCACAAGTCATTCAGAAAGCCACCGTTTTGAGAGCCAAGTTGATTCTCATTGCCCCTTATTGGCCTCGACAAATTTGGTTTCCGTCTCTGCATCGTCACCTTCTGGTGCAGCCCTGGCATCTGGACCCAGTTCCGGATCTCTTGATCCACCAGTCGGGTCAGCAGCACCGGGCCATTCATTCTCTCAACCTCACTGCTTGGTTGCTCCACTTCCTTTCCTAGCCAGGCTTCCGATGATCTCTGACTCCATCAGAGACATCTTAGTGTCTTCCTTAAAGTCGTCCACTAGGACTGTTTATGCTAGCAAGTGGCGACGTTTTTCTATTTGGGCAAATTCCAGGAATATTGATCCCTTTACTGCTCCTGTACATTCTGTTTTAGATTTCCTGGCGGAGGTTTTCATTCAGGATCCTCGTCATCTACAGTTAAAGTACAACTGGCTGCTATTTCCAAGTATCATGTTGGCTTGCATGACAATAACATTATGTCTCATAGATTATGCAAGGCCTTTCTGAGAGGAGTTTTTCTCCTAAAGCCGCCTATAAAGCATCCTCCTCCTAATGGGATCTAAACTTAATGTTGGCATCCTTGATACTACCTCCCTTGAACCGTCTGCTTCATGTTCTTTGAAGTTATTGACCTGGAAAACTATATTCTTACTGGCTGTCACTTCAGCAAGAAGGGTTTCGAGATTCAAGCTCTCTGCATTCGTTCCTTACTTGGTTTTCATAAGGACAGGGTATCATTAAGAACGAACCCTTCCTTTCTCCCCAAAGTTGTGTCTCAAACCAATATTAACCAATCTATAGATCTACCAGTCTTCTTCCCAAACTATTCCGACAGAGCTGAACAGAAGCTTCATTTTTTGGATGTCCATCGTCAGCTCAGGTACTATTTGCATAGAACTAAACAATTCAGAAAATCGGACCAATTATTTGTCTCCTATGCAGAAAACAGGATAGGTCTTCCAGTTTCTAAAGTGACCTTATCCAGATGGTTGACTTCCACCATTTCCTTTGTGTACTCTATCAGAGGCAAGCAACTATCTTCTAAACCAAAAGCACACTCAACCAGGAGTCTATCCACTTCTGCAGCTTTTCAGGATAGACTACCCATTGATACTATTTGTGCAGCAGCTACTTGGGCCACACCTCATACCTTTGTCTCTCATTACAAGTTGGACTTGGCCTCCAGAGATAGGGCCAGTTTTGGTTCCACAGTTCTAAAGAGTCTGTTCCATTGAGCCACCCGGGATACAGGTGCTAGGGACGCGGTCCCATCCAGCAAGAATAGATTGACAACTTAACATTTAGAAGTTATGTACCTACCATAACGTTCCATGTTAGTTGTCTTCTCTCGCCTTCTTTCTGCCTCCTACCCTGGCCTGGACAGATCTTGAAGAGTTCCTTCAGGTTGTTTTCCTCCTGAGCCTTCATATGAGGACTCTTTTTATGAACTTGTTTCCTAAATTATGTTAGGTTAGTCCTTAGCAGGGTAGGTTAGCTACCAAATGAGATCTGAGGTAGTTCCGCCTTGCATCATGGGATATAGGGTTGCCTCGAGCTGGTAAAAGGAGTTCTCAAGCTAAAGCAAGTGCCGAGTCGGAGCCGAGGATCGGCTCCGAACCCATCCAGCAAGAAAGAAGGCGAGAGAAGACAACTAACATGGAACGTTATGGTAGGTACATAACTTCTAATTCTTTCCTGTGATGCTTCAGAGTTCAGTCTTGGTGTAGTTATTCTTCAAGAGGGCAGACATATGTTGTCTATGCATCTGGAACTCTTACCCAAACTGAGATGCAGCATGCTGAAATTGAGAAGGACCTTTTGGCAATTGTGTTGCATGTTCGATGTTCCATGATTATATTTATGGCTGAGCTATCTAGGTCGAAACTGATCATCAACTTATAATCATTATTTTAAAGAAGCCTATGCATACAGCTTCAGCAAGATTGCAAAGAATGATGCTCAGATTACAAAAGTATAATTTCAAAATCATCTATACAAAAGGCAAACTTCTTTATCTGGTTGATACCTTATCCAGATCACAAAGAAATACCACAGAGCAGCTTGATGCAGAGAATTTTGACTGAAATTATGGAAGTACGTAATTTTTCTACCACGAGACTTGATGAGCTAAGATTGTACAAAGACTGATCCAATTTTGCAGAAGCTCAACCACTTCATCAGTGTTGGGTGGCCGTCAAAGCAATCTTGTGTACTGCCAGAAGTACAACCTTATTTTCCATACAGAGATGAGGTGCTGATGGAAGATGGTATCATTTTTAAAAGTCCTAATGTTATTGTTCCTACCTCCTTACAATGTGGGTACATTCAAATTTTGCATCGTGACCACCCACATTCTGAAGCTACCAAAAGAAGGGCAAGAGGACTAGTATTTTGGCCTTCTCTGTTGAAAGACATTGATAGAGTGCTTTCATCTTGTTCAGTATGCAATACTACGAAACTGCATTTGCAAAAAGATCCACTTCAGCTGAGCCAGATTCCTGAACTACCTTGGTCAACAGTAGCCACTGACAAATTTGAGTGGAGCAATCAACATTACTTAGTGTTGGTAGACTCTTATTCGAACTGGTTTAAGATCGATTTGCTACCTAACCTAACGTCCAGTGCTGTTATTACTAAGATGAAACGTCATTTCTCAGTCCATGGTAGTCCACACAAAATTATTTCTGGCAATGGTATCCAGTTTACCAGTCAGTTGTTTCAGAAATTTGCAGAAGAGTGGGTCTTTATCCATGTTATTAGTAGTCAAACGGCCTTACTGAACATGCAGTACAGAGTGCAAAGCAATTACTAGAGAGGTCAAAGCGTGCCAATACCAATATCTGCTTGAATTTACTTAATCTCAGAAATATACCCCCTGACAACCTACTAGGCTCGCCTGCTTAGCGACTTCTATCTAGACAAACCAGAACAACCTTGCCTTATCAGTTCTAGTTTGTTGGTGCCTAATGCTAAAAACACCAAAGCAATCAAAGCCCAGCTCTTTAAGAAGTGTTCCTTTCAGAAGTCCAGCTATGATAAAATGAGCAAATTTCTTCATTCATTAAAAGAAGAAGACAGTGAGGATGCAAATGGCGAAAGGCTTTGATCGAATTGGTCAAGTGAGAGGCATATATGCCAAGTTGAGATCCTACTGACACACTTTGACCTCTCTATAAAATACTTAGTGGAATCTGAAGGTATAGAATATAGGGAAAACCACAGGCATCTTCTTCCTGTGTCTGAAATGATATCTCAGCATCATACCTGTGATACAGACTCTAGATCAGACCTCCCAACCATACCGAATTACTCGGTATTTACCGAGTTTTGGGGTCCAAATGAAGGGGTGCCACGATTCCCGATTGGCACCCCTTCATTTCCGATTTTTTTGGTTCAATTTTTTATTTTTAAAAATGGCTGTCGGCTGCGTCATCGTGCGCTATGCGTCAGCGCCCTACCAGCCAGTCGGAATTGAGCTCAAGGAGCTCAAATCATTATTTCCGGCTGGCTGCGAGCGGGAATACAGCAGCAGCGAGAAACAGGCAGCAACGATAATGGTAGCCATATCTGCCTAGTCCCATATCAATTCAAGTCTCAGCGGCAGCCTTCAGGTAAGAAACGGGTCTCTGCTATTACTGTAACTGTTCTTAGCTAGCTTTTTTTTAATTACATAATTCTGAACTTACTATGTATTGTCTAGTTTCATAGTCGTTAGTGTTGACTCAACTGTTAATCATGTAAGCAATTTACTGAGAACTTGCGATGCAATGAAAATATTTTTAGTTAAGTATTTTAAGTGTAGTTTGTTTTTCTAGATTATATTATTGTTAACATAAAGTGCTAAAATAAGGGAGTTTGTTGATATTTTATTAGGGGGTAAGATTTGTGTGGCTTGCATCTTGTTATTATTAAAAGTTATTCTTGGTCCAGTTAGGATTGAATTAGACAAAGCTGTGTAATGTTAAGTTTATTATATTGTGTGCTAACTAAGGCATTTTTTATAGTGTTCGTATCTAATTATTTAGTGACCCTACTGGACTGTGACACAAAAGCATTTTTTAGCCATGAAACTAAGTGCAACCCTTGTTGAATGATAAACTAAGCAGTTTTTTTTTTCCATTATGCCATCATGCTTGTACAATTCACTCCCTTCCACCTGTGATTTTGTAAAGTGTCATTAACTGCAAAACAGGAATAGCTAGAAGGGGTCAAAGGGAAAGGTTGACATTTTTTCAGTGTAATAATTCAAATGCTTGAACACTGCTTTCAGTCAGATAATAGTTTTAGATATGGCATTATAATGAAATGTTTTTGACTGTATTCAGATTTGCTCTACTGTACAAACAAATGAATATCTCTAAAGTGAACATTTTGTAATTTTGCACTTTTCAGTGTCAAATGGCCTTAGATGTTTTTTCCTCTTGTTATAAAAGCTGTAGCTCTAAAACTGAAATTTTATAGTGCATGTCTTAATGAAAGATATTAAAATACTTTGTCATGTGTAGAGTTAGGAGTATAACCATATCTTGAATTTTTGTGCAACATTTCAAGCTAACATTTAATATCACTTTCAGAAAGAAATGCACTCTGCCTCATTATAGCAGCTCAGTACATACGCTTTAAATGTATAGTATTTGTACCATGGCCTTGCTTTTTGCAAACAATGGTTCATTAAACTTTTGCTGCCTGACGCATACTAATGTGCATCCTTTTGGCAATGCTTACCATTGCAGGGTTGTATGTATCTCTAAAAGTGGTCTACAAATTATGTTAGTATTTCTAGGTAGTATGTTTGGGCATGTTATAAAGTATAATTGGGTTGCACTTTTGGTTTTTACTGAATGTATTGTGGGACTATAACAGTGCAATGGCTATTGTGAACTCTAAGTCATTGTTGTATATGGAATGTTACAAAGTGCAGTATCTGTTTCACTCAATATGGAACTGCAAACTGTGTTAGTATACATGTGTTTACTCAAACTTGCAGAATGCTAAGGAAATTAACAAAACTTTTAAAAGCAGAGCACTTTGATTTAATGGATTAATGAGCAAAGGCAGGACATTTCTGACTTTAAAATGTGTCGCCATAAAACATTTACCATACAAGGTGCTCATAATAATATATCTGTCATTTTTTGAGAGCTTTCTTTAGAAAAAATCTGTGCAAGGTGACAGTCCTGCTAACAGACTGATGAAATTCTAACAAGTGTGCTGTATTATACAAGGAATATAATTAAAGTCAGGAAGGTGTATCAAAACACATATGTATGTTTCTTGTTTTGTGTGCAAGGGGCCAATGATTTGTAAACTAGGTAAGCTTTATCCATCACTGGTCAAATGCATTTTCTTTGGATGTGTGGGTTTCAATGGCAGAGAAGTTTTAATGCCAATTCTATTTACATTGTGAGACAGTATTGCTTTGTGTTGGCAGCTTTGTTTAGCAGATGTCTTGGTGTTTGTGCATTGTGCTATAAAATGTAAAAAAATAAAATCCAAATAATCATTGTAGAGTAAAGCAGTATATATGCACACATTAGTATTTATGGTAAATGGGGCAAAATAGACAGGTAATGGGGCATATGAATGGCTACAGGGAGACTCTGGTGCCATATTTTGGTTGTCTGTTCTTCAGTTTGCGTTTGAAAGTTGTTATCCCACAATTCCACGAGTGGGTGGAGTTACATAATTACATATGCAAAGATGTTAATCAGCGTACAGATTTGTACCTATTTTTCATGGGCCTTGTCCAGATTTTTGATGTTTCCAGGTTGAGAGGTATGCTCTAGATCTCAGAGCAACCCTTACAATGTTCATACTGAAGAACATGTCACAGTATCCATTCCCATTCCTGATGATGTCCCCAAAGTTGAACATTCCTTGAAGACAGTCCCCGTTGCTAGATCCAATTCTGATTTTTATGTTGCATGATCAGGTTGTATTTCTAGACCTAGTGTGAAATACACAGCAATCTGGACATGATTGTTTTATGTGTGTCTAATTTTGTATAATTGCATGTCAATGAATACTGTCATTTGGTATCTGATCTATTTCTCAAAGAGGGAGAATGTAGAACAGAGCATGTGTGTGTAACTTTAAGAAGCATTTCCAGATGTAGGCACATGCATATAAATAGTGAGCACGTGCAGACAGCAGTGTCATTTTGAGAGAACAGCCAGAGTGTTAACATGTATGAGTGTAGTAGTCAAGATGTTAAGTTGTCTATCTCGCCTTCATTCTTGCTGGTTGGGTTCGGAGCTGATCCTCGGCTCCAACTCGGCCATCTTCAAAAGCTCGAGAGCTGCTTACTGGCTCGAAGCCCCCCTATATCCCATGATGCCTGGCGCTAGATATCCAGATCTTGTTTGCCGCTTCTGCTGCGAGGTTGCTTTTTCTGGCTCGGGTCATATTTTTCTATTTTATTGTTAGCTTTTATAAAAAATTTTGTATTATAGTTATAGTTATAGTAGTTCTACTGGTCTAGTTAGCTATTTGTGATTTAGTCTCCTTTCCCTCGGAAACTCGTTTTTTGTTAGAAAGTTTCCCCCTCCCCCCTCCCCCTTTGGTTTCTTCAAGGTAGCCGTTTTTAGTTAGAGGCTAATCCTTGTTCTTTAATATAGTAGTTCTATTAGAAATTGTTATATATCAACAGGTTTAGTTACTATTTCTTAGATATAATTAGTGTGTGTGTGTGTGTGTGTGTGTGTGTGTGTGTGTGTGTGTGTGTGTGTGTGTGTGTGTGTGCTGTTAGGGTGTGGTAACTTGTGTTGAGTGAGTGTGTTTTTTACTAGTTACCTACTTCCCTTCTCTGCTTTTTCTCTGCGATTGATTTTCCTTTTTACAGGAATGTCTAAAGATACGAAAGTATCTGGATTCAAGAAGTGTGACTCATGCTGTCAGAAGATGTCACTGACAGATGATCACACTTCTTGTGTCTACTGTTTGGGTGCCCTACACCTGCAGGACTCTTGTTCGGTGTGCCACGCATTTAGTCCAAGAGTCCTGCAGGAGCATAGGAATAAGCTAATCCTTAGGGGTTTGCTCAAACCTGAAGGGTCACCGGCTAAGGCCCAGCCAGTGAAACTCTCTAAGCCAACGAAGCCATCGGCTCCCAGTTCGGAGCCGTCATTGGGCGTGGCGTCTGCTTCAACTTCAGTTCCGGCTGGAACTGAAGTACCTGTATCCCAGTCGGCCCCGACACTGGTGTCGGAACCGTCAGGGAGTAGAAAACACTCTAGATCTCCATCCCTAGAGTCGATACGCTCGGCTCTGGGTTCGCCTCTGTTACAGTCGGAGCGAAGTCACCAATCCCACTCTTCTCAGTCTTCTAGACTATCTGACCATGATTTGGAGAGAGTGGTAAGCAGGCTTCTAAACTCGCAGGCCCTGGCTAAAATGTTATCCAGCCCCCCTCATCAGGGTTCGGCTCCGCCTGTCTCTGCAGTAGTTCCTCCTTCAACTCATCCCTTGAGTTCGGAGCCGGAGCTTGCTGAGGCTCGGATCGTGGAACCGTCGGCACCGATACCTACCCTTTCGGTTCCGTTGTCAGCTCCGATCGTCTCCATTGTGCCGTCCTTGGAGGGATCTGGGCGCCGGGAATCCCTCGTCAGCTCTTAGGGGGCGAGTGGCATTGGACCCTTGTCCGACCCCGTTCTCCCTCTCGGAGCTTCGACGCGGGTGAGTTCGGCTCCTACATCGGCTTCGGAGCCGTCTCTCTCAGTGCCGGGAAGGATTCCGATCTCTTTGGAGCCAGAGCCTTCTCCGCTATCGGGAAGGGGTGCCTTTGAGGTCATGAGGAGTGTGCTGGCCTCTGAGTCAGCCCCACGATCAGCCTCATCGGCTCCTCCCACCATGGTGCCTGCTTCTGCCCCTCCTCCAGACCCCAACTGTGGGGAACAAATGCTCCAGGGCACCCCATTGGGTGTATCTTCCTCTTCCGAGGCCTCCCCTGATCATTCAGAGGAGCCCCCTCGAAAGAGGAAATGGAAGAGGAAGTATGTTGACTCCCCTGAGTCTGTCACTTCAGATACCGACTTAAAGGATTCGGAAGGGTCCCCGAGATCCCCCTCTGAGGACATCTCTTTCTCAGACATCCTTGAGATAATTAGGCAGAGGGGGAACTGGACTACCCTTAACCCTTCCAAGGATGAGTCGGTATTCCTGGATGCATTTGGTTCCTGACCCTCCACCTCCTGGGTGTCTCCGTCTTTCGATCCACTGATGCCTGTGGTGGCTCGGAAGGTGTGGTCATCCCCAGACACAGTGGAACCAACCCCCCGAAGACCCACAAAATTTATTACTGCACCACAGGACAAGCAATTTCTGATGAAGGGTGTTCCCGTTGATGCCATGGTGGTAGCAGCGGCCACAAAAAAGGAGTTGGCTGAAACTTCTTCGTCTGTCCATCCCCCTAATAAGGAATCTAGGATGATGGACAGATATGGGAAGCAGATGTTTTCCTCAGCGACCTTCTCCATGAGATTGCTAAACTACTTGTGCCACTTTACCCGCCTTCAAAGGGATCTCCTTAAGGAACTAGGAGATACCCTTCAAGATCCATCAGCTGCGGGGGTCCAGGCTAAGGTTGCCTTCCAGCTGGCGACTCTTAATTCGGTAGTAAACTCCTTCATGCGGCTCATCTCTTATGCAGCCGATGGTGCGAGTAGGGCCGCAGGCACAGGCGTGGCCTTGAGGAGGCATGCATGGATGCGGTTATGTAACTTTGCGGAACCCTTCAGGGCGTCTTTCACCAACACCCCCTTTGATGGGTCTGCTCTTTTTGGACCATAGGTGAAGGATACCCTTGCCAGGTGTGAGCAGGAAGGCAAGACTCTCTCTGCTGTGGGAGTCCATTTTTCCACTCCTTCAAGACCGTATCCCAAGGGTCAGAAGAGTGGGAAGATGTGGTTCCGGAAACCCCAGGGAGCCGTGTCTGACACACGTGGAGAGTTCCCCTCCAGGGGCAGAGGAGGGAACAACAATAGACGCCGCCCTCGGGGCAGAGGGGGTCCGCAAAATCTTGGCCAAAGAGAATCTTTCTCTGACAAGCCCTTCCAGCATCTCTGAGGTGCTGCCCGGCTGTCCACCTTCGGAGGCAGTCCGGGGGAAGATTATCGCTGTACCCAAAAGCCTGGCAAAGTATAAGACAAGACAAATGGGTACTGTCTATCATATCCAAAGGATAGAAAATCCCCTTCTTTCGCACTCCCTACATTTTCAACAAATCCCTTCCAGATGTTCCACCCAATCTAAGGGATCAGGCAGTTCAAGAAATATCAAAACTGCTAAGAAAAAGAGCCATCCAGCCAGTCCCAGCAGACCAGCAAGGATCCGGAACTTACTCAAGGTTCTTTTTGGTACCAAAAAAGACAGGGGACTGGAGACCCATTCTGGATCTCAGCAGAGTAAACAGGTCTGTTCAAAGAACGAAGTTCCGGATGGTCACGCTACAGTCCATTTTACCCTTTCTGGGTCAGGACAATTGGATGTGCTCCATAGATCTTCAGGACGCGTACTACCATATCAAAATGGACAGATGCTCCAGAAGATTCCTCCGCTTCTGGCTGGGAGCCAGTCATTATCAGTTCAGAGCTCTGCCCTTTGGTCTCACCACAGCCCCCAGGGTGTTCACCAAATGTTTGGCAGTAGTTACCGCTCACCTGAGATGGCAAGGATTCCAGGTGTTTCCATATTTAGATGACTGTCTCCTTACTGCTACCACCAGTCATCACCTGCTGCGAGCTAGAGATTACACCATCCAAACTTGCTCCAAACTATGCATCACAATAAATTTCAAAAAGTCTGCATTGTCGCCTTGTAAATCTATTACCTTTATAGGCGCAAACTTAAATACAAAGAACATGTCAGCGAGACTTCCATCAGACAGAGTGCTAGACATTCGCCGACATGTGTAGGTCTTATTAGGATGCAAAAAAATTCAGGCCCGATAAGTCCTAAAAACCTTGGGTCTCATGGAGGCAGCTATCATACTAGTTCCCCTTGCTCATTTTCATATGAGGATTCTTCAGTGGATGCTGTTCACCCAATGGTCTTTCCAGCAACTTCCAATGTCTCACAAGATAATGATCACACAGACATACAAAAACCAACTTGCTTGGTGGATGGTTTCCCCATCAGTACCCCAGGGCAGACCATTTGCTCTTCCTCCTCCAGTGGCTACGGTGACCATGGACGCCTCCCTGATCGGGTGGGGGCATTTTCAGGGCAGAACAGTCCAAGGCACATGGCAGCCTCACGGGTACCATCTGCATATCAATGTCTTGGAGATGAGGGCCGTGCTTTTGGCATTGCAAGCTCTTCACAACTCTCTTCCCACCGGGACCATTGCAATTCAAACAGACAATATGTCGGTAGTGTGGTACATCAACAAGCAGAGCGGAACCAGGTCCTACCCCCTATGTCGAGAAGCACTCAGACTCTGGCAGTGGGCGATCTCTTCCCAATGGTTTCTGATAGCAGTGCACATCCCTGGGAAGTCCAGCGTTATAGCGGACAGGCTGAGCAGAGCAATTCTCATGCCTCACGAGTGGTCTTTCAATCAGACAGTGGCGGACCAAATCTTCCGCAAATAAGGTCAGCCTTGTTGCGACCTTTTTGCCACCCCCTTCAACAGCAAGTGCAACAATTTCTTCTCTCTCCTCCCTCTTCCCGGACACTCCCCCAGAGATGATCTAGTTCATGATTGGCGTCAGGGACTTCTTTATGCATTCCCTCCATTTCCCCCGATTCCCAAACTAATACAGAAAGCTACCACATTGGGATGCAAGATGATCCTCATTGCCCCTTACTGGCCTCGACAAATTTGGTTCCCATTCCTGCATCATCACCTTCTGGAGCAGCCCTGGACCCTGGACCCAGTTCCAGACCTCCTGATCCATCAATCGGGTGGGCTGCACCAATCCCTTCAATCTCTCCAGCTCACTGCTTGGTTGCTCCACTTCCCACCTTAGCCAGGCTTCCGAACATCTCCCACTCGGTGTGTGAAATCATCTTATTATTGCATAAGTCTACCACTAGAAAGACTTATGCTAGTAAGTGGAAACATTTCTCTTTCTGGACAGAGGCTAGGAATATAGATCCCATTTCATCCCCTGTGCACTATATTTTGGATTTTTTAGCAGAACTTTTTCATGCTGGATCTTCTTCTGCCACGATTAGAGTTCAGTTAGCTGCAATTTCAAACTTTCATACAGGTCTATCAGATACTAGTATTATGTCCCATAAGCTTTGTAAAGCTTTTCTCAAAGGGACTACTTTACTTAGGCCCCCAGTGAGAGATCCCCCGCCTCTGTGAGATCTAAATTTGATTTTAGCTTCCTTGATACTGTCCCCCTTTGAACCTGCAGCTTCTTGTTCTTTGAAGTTTCTTTCTTGTAAAACCCTTCTTCTGGTTGCAATTACTTCAGCTAGAAGAGTTTCTGAACTTCAGGCTCTTTGTGTTCGCCCTCCTTATCTAGTTTTCCACGATGACAGAGTTTCTCTCAGGACTAATCCTTCCTTCCTTCCAAAGGTTTCTTCTGACAATAATTTGAATCAGTCTATTGATCTGCCTGTATTTTTTCCAAATTATTCCAGCAAGGCAGAATACAAATTGCATCAGTTGGATGTTCATAGACAGTTACGTGTTTACTTGCGTAGAACTAAGCAAATCAGAAAATCAGACCAGCTGTTCCTGTCCTATGCTGAGGGTAAACAAGGTCTACCTGTGTCAAAAGTAACCTTATCTAGGTGGTTAACATCTATTATTACATTTATATATCAGCTAAGGAATAAAGAGCTTCCTGCTAAACCAAAAGGTCACTCCACTAGAGCTTTAGCTACTTCAGTGGCTTTTCAGGCAAGATTGCCAATGGAAACTATTTGTGCGGCAGCTACATGGGCCAATCCTCATACCTTTATTTCACATTATAAACTGGACGTGGCCTCCAGGAGGAGAGCTGATTTTGGTTCCACTGTTCTGAAGAGTCTGTTCCCATAAGCCACCCAGGATTGAGGTGCTAGGGACGCTGTCCCAACCAGCAAGAATGAAGGCGAGATAGACAACTTAACATTAAGAAGTTATGTACCTACCATAACGTTCCATGCTAGTTGTCGTCTTCTCGCCTTCTTTCTTGTGTCCCACCCTCCATCTCCCTATCCTAGTAGACAGAGAAGAGTTCCTTTTGTTTTTCTCTCTGGCTGAGTCTTCTCTGGCTATTCCTTCTGACTAGTAGTCTGTCTAGTAGGATTTATGCATTCTAGGACAGGATTCCTGTATTATTATTATTATTATTATTATTATTATTATTATTATTATTATGATGTCTGCAGTTAGACTTACCAGACGAGATCTGGGTATCTAGCGCCAGGCATCATGGGATATAGGGGGGCCTCGAGCCAGTAAGCAGCTCTCGAGCTTTTGAAGATGGCCGAGTCGGAGCCGAGGATCAGCTCCGAACCCAACCAGCAAGAAAGAAGGTGAGAAGAAGACAACTAACATGGAACATTATGGTAGGTACATAACTTCTTATTACTAAGCCTCCGTCCTGATGTGTTTGTGTGTAATAAAGCTGCTTGAACTGAGCCCACAACTGTTTGTCTGTTTTATCCTGACTAGATGAGTGACAGCAGCCCTGGGATAAGCTAAGCCAGCAGACTCTGACATAGTTGTGGGTCTGCCAGCAGACATTGACATAGGCATGGCTCTGCCCTATTTGGAAACAAGAAAGAATCAGAGATGACATGGGCAGATGCCATCGACATACTAGATAGATGGAGATGTATGAGGTAAGGCAGTATCACTGTCACTAAGTTGGGTAAGGGTTAACAGTGCTGAAAGTCAACTCAGACATCAGACTCGGCCAGCAGCAAGGACACTTTCAATGACTGCAATAGAGACCACACTCAAACATCTGCAGTTATGTTAAGTTTTTTTTTTTTTTTTTTTTTTTTTGGTTCCTTGTGCCCCTCATCTGACCAGCTTCGTCTTCTATGGCTCCAACTTACTCCTCCTACTACCTGATAGGAGGGAAGGGGACTTAGTAAAGCAGCGTATTACTGGTGCCCCCCCCACTGAGGACATCATTGACAAACTTCATTTATGGTAATTTGCCAACATAACTGTACTTTCTTTGGTTTGTTGTCATAAATACATTTTGCCTATCTTTAAGCAGCTATTTGTATTCAACCATCTGCTGTTTATGTAGGTATGTATGTATGTTTGTAGGTGCATTTCTTAACCAGGAAAGAGCACTGATCTCAGTCGACCATTTTTATGCTCAGCCTGTAAGACCGTATAAATCAGAACAAAGAAAGAAAGCCATAAATAATAATTAATAAAGGTGCATGAAACAAAAGGTTATAACCACAATGATGAGGAAGTACAGATTAATACACAAAGACAGATAATGTCACATGCAGAGAGAAGTAACATTTTTAGTACATATTATGTTGAGCCATATTGTAGTGTACTTCCCTGTTTGTTAAGCATATCACAGTGCTGTTGTGTGTTCTTTGATACAATATTACCTATATTTACTGTTCTATCGTAACTTCTGTTAGAAATATTTTGTTTCCTTTGTTATTCCTAAGAGAATATTTTAACAGTTGCTGATTTAATTTAAAATATTCTCTTATACTTTTTTTTTAAGAACAGGTGCACATTTTCTCTCTAGGAATGTCAGAGGTAAAAAAAACTTTCTAGCAGCTGGTATACAAATGGTAAAACATTGTACTATAATCACCAGAAACAATCAAAATGTATTTATATTATTTATAACAAATTCTGCATGTTTCTGGTGATTATAGCACTGTGATTTACCATTTGCAGTATTCATTTAGAATAAATCCTCAAGAAAAAAATAACAATTACACACATCTATCTTTAAAGACACTAAAATTTAAAATTAGTTGTAAAAGAATGTTAAAAATTTAAGTGGAAAGGGTTGAAATATGCTGACTGTGGTATTTACTAAAATGAGAGATGCTTATTCTGTTTTTTTTTTTTAAATTAGAGTACATTATCTAGAAGAAGAAAACCAACAGCTACAGGAAAGGATCCTCCGACTGACTACCCAGGTTGGAGAACTAGAGCGTGCTCTAAGGAACATGCCATATTTCAATTTAGAGGTATCTTGTATTATATTTTCTGGTCTTTAACAGTACTTTCTTAACATTGCCAATCAACAACAGCCATGCAGCTTTCTTGCTATCAAAACAAAAATTATAAAATTATAGAGTACTTATAAGAAAAAGGTCTGATGTGTTTTTAAAGTGATGTATGCTGCTTAAATTGAGATAAACATATTAAGATATTAGTTATATCTCACAGAGGATACCACTGCTGTGGAACAGACTCCTCATCCTCATAAAACAAAGTTCATTACTCTCCATTTTGAAGCGCAACTTAGATCTGTGGATGGGAAACAGAAAATTTGCCCCAAGACTTCCCTTGTACTACTAATGGACAGAGGCAGCTTCTAAATGCTTTATCCCATGCATGGGTTCCCTCAAATGTATCTATGGTATGAGCCCACTTATTCTCATTAGGGGCAATATATAATTATCAACCATGGGATAGGTAAGACCAGTCTATATCCAAATGGGATAGGTTATTTTGAGCACAAAAAGGAAAATTAGCTAGGCTTAAAATGGCCTGCATGGACAACTAGGCTAGTAGTTACCTATGAATCTATTAACATGTCACAAAAAGATATGAAATGTTTATGAAATTTTCTTCTACATTAACTGGAAAATAGATGAAATGTTACATGTAGCCCTGTTTCACTTACATGCTTTCTCTTATTTAGCTTTTAAGTGACTTTCTCTTATGTGGCGAGTCTGTCAAATATTTTACAATTTTTTTCAATTATTTCATTTCAGAAATTACTTTTCAGGGAATGTTGAGTTAACCTAATGTTAGTCGCAGTCTTTGTTGACTTTTTCCGTGTTGTCTCCATGTCTACGTTAGGTTTTCCAGTTTCTTCTCACTTCCCAAAAGCATGCTGGTTGATTGGTTCTACTAAATTGTCCATTTATATGTATTTTATTAGGCATTTGTTAACTGAGGTGGTGGTCTGGTGTGAAGACCCATTTCATCTGTGAACAATGATATTAGCAAAACTCCTGGCATTGATTTATATTCTCATTCCAATTGTCTAATCAGTAAAAAAGTGTCTGTTCCCATGGATGTCAACTTTCCCACTATGTAGGTCTATTACCAGCTTGGTGGATATGGGCATCCTGAGGTAATGTAGAAATTGCCTCATGTTTACTGACAACCAGTTTATTCTCAAACAAGTTGACATGGTATGTGAGAGATGCATTTACACAATGTCAGTGGAGGCAAAGCTCTCACATAAAAGTACTCCTAATGTTTGTAAGTTTGTCAGTGGTACACACACTGTACTTATCACACACAATTCAAAGCAGACGAATAGACCCACATATGTTAAGACACTTAAATGTAACTTTCCTAAACCCCAAAGACCTCCTAGATGAAGTACACATAACAAATACCCTCAGCAGGCCTAAATGTACTCTTTCAAAACAACACCCACAAAAAACAAATAAAGCCATATCTCATGGAGCCCTCTACTTCTAAGCCCATAAGGCATGCCACCACACAATCCAACATTCTAGTCATTGGAGACTCCATCATGAGACACACTGATGTCCCTCTCACCAGGATGAGTAAGGAGAAAGTCATGGTTAGTTGCTTATCAGGGGCTAGAATCCACCACATTATGCACGCACACAGGTCATTGGACCACAAGTACCAGTATGACTCAGTCATAGTCCATGTGGGAGTAAATGACCTGACACGTACCACCCTAGACTGTATGAAGAGAAACATCATGGAGCTCTTGGAATATGTGTCTCAGGCTGGTATGAGCCTAGCATTGAGCAGCATTTTACCTTCTGTAAGGATAATGCAACATTATGAACAAAAGATGACTGACTTTAATAACTGGTTTAGTTTCTGGTATTATTCTAAGGGGGTGCAGTATTTGTCAGCATGGAAGGAGATGGTCAACCGACCACACTGCTTTGCCAGGGGATGGTCTGCACTTGTCCCCTCTAGGCTTTTGAATATTAGCTAAAACATTGTCTTCCTCCATAATGCCTTTTTTAGGCAATGCCAAACTGAAAGTACTTCCAACATAGCAGATCAAAACCAAGAAAATCTAAAGGTATTACTGCTCAATGCTATGAGTCTAAACAAAAAACCTCCACTCCCTAGAGGCTGTCTTCACCCTAGAGAATGCTGATGCCTGTGCAGTCACTGAGACATGGTTTAAAGCCATGGAGAGCACATCAACAGTGCAAGGTTATAATGCCTTCCACACATTTAGACCAGCTACTACACAGACAGGGACTAAATGTGGAGGTGTCTTGATTTACATCAAAAATAAATATACCCCAAGGCTTATCAAAATTAAACGTACCTCAAAGTTGATCAAACAGGACAATGCACTCAAGCTGGTCCAAGTTCAAATTACCGTAGGCAAAATCCAATACCACTTCCTTGTAAGCTGTAGGTCCCAATTCTATTACCCAGTAAACCCATAGCATGTATTTAAACTTATTGGAAACACTTACCATCCAACCCATAGCATGTATTTAAATTTATTGGAATCACTCACCATCCAATCCAATACCATATTCATTAGCAATGTTAATTACCTCAGTGTCAACTGAGAATCCTATATGACACCAAATGTACAGGCACAGAGATTCCTGGATTTTGTCAACACAAACTCACTGGATAAGATTGTCAGTACACCAACCAGGGATGCAATTGTACTAGATCTGATCCTCACTAATATGGGAGAGTGCTGCACACCCCCTACTGTAATGTCTTCTCTGGTAAGGTCAGACCACAAAATGGTCTCACTTAAAGTAAAAATAAAACCTGGACCCCCCAGCTAAACCACCTGGAGTATTTAGGAACTACTGTAAGCCTAACTTCCTGCCATTAAGTGATAACCTGGCAAAATTTCAAGCCCCCATAAACCCTGAGAATACTGCTGCCTATGCAGAGCTGTTCACAGAAACTCTGTACAAGCATGTTAATAGCTGCATAGAAGCAGCTGTACCCACCAGGAAGAAGTACAGAACTAACTCAAAAACAAGTCACGCTGGTGGAATCACAAAATCAATAGGCTGTATAACAGAAGGAAGAAAATCATGGCAAAAATTAGGAGATGCAGCACCCAGCAGGATAAAAGCACTCTCATCAAACTGAACAAACAACTCAGAGGACAAATAAAGCTTACCAAAGCCAAATTTGAGCTAAATTTGGCCTCCCTGGCCAAGGACAACCACAAGGCATTCTTTAGCTATGTCCGCAACCTCAAAGGCAATACACAATTGTGTTCAAAGCGCATTGTAAATGGAACCACCTATACTGAGTCAGAAGATGTAGGAAAACTACTGGACGATAAATTCACCTCCAACTTTACCCCTCTCTCCCTCAACCTTCCCTCAGGAAATACCATTAAATATAACTCCCCCTGCTATCATTAGGGAACAGGTCCTTAATGCTCTCTCTGCATCAATGGGCCCAGTCAGTATCCCAGGATGTCTTCTAAATGGAATGAAACATGATCAATCATCCTCTCTGGAATTGCTATTTAACAGAAGCCTCAAAACAGGCTTCATGCCTCATGAATGGAGAACAGCAACAATCATCCCTCTGCACAAAGGTAGGCCATCTACAGGCCCTGGAAACTGCATACCCATAAGTCTCATTAGTCTTATATGTATAGCCATGAAAAGAAATATTGTGGAAATGATCAGTAGTGATATAGTAAACCTCCAGACACTGTACCCAACCCAGTTTGGTTTCATCAAGGTCATCTTTGAGAATGTCCCCAAAGTAATTGATGAGGGCAGAATGGGTCACACTGCCTACCTTGACCTGGCCAAGGCATTTGACACAGTACCCACTTGGGCGTTTTTGACATACTCAGGAGTAAGGTACAAACCTGTATGTTACCCAGTGGATAGCCATCTGGCTTGCAGACAGTTCTGAGGAAGTTAGAACTGGGGAATCCACATCTACAAAGAGGCCACTCAGAAGTGGAGTCCCTCAGGGATCGGTTCTTGGACCACTCTTTTTTGGCATTTACTTCTCTGAAGTCAAGGCCAATGTCGGTGGTCTCTGGCTGACAGATTTGTAGATGATTGCAAATTAGGATGTGTTATTGAATCCCACATTGACACAAATGTTCTCCAGGAAAAGTTGACACAGGCAAACAACTGGTGTCAGAGCCATGGACTAAAACTAAATGCCAAGAAATGCATAATATCCTTCGGGAAGTCATCCACCCCAGTAATTGACATATTGACAACACATCCCTTAGAGTTTACCCAGTAATCAGGGACTTGGACACACACACACAGTAATCTAGCCTTTGACCATCACGTGTCTACAGTAGCGAGGAAATCATTCTGTGTTACGCAACTTATAAACAAAGGTATGGCACCTAAGTCCAAGGAAGTCAGTGTTCCACTGTATTCGGCATTCGTCACACCTGTCATTTGAGTACAGTGTTCCCTTTGGTATGTACCTAACCAGGCATATCCAGCAAGTGGGATGTCCACAGAGGTTCCTCACTAAAAGAATGCAGAGCATAAGTAAAATGTCCTATGCAGACCAACTCAAGGCCCTATACTGTATTCTGTCTCCTGCAGGCTTTTGAGAGGAGATCTATGCCTGGCATATGGGACATTGTCAGACCCCACTCTGATGGACCTCCTACATATCCACAGAACAAACAGCACCAGAGCTGCCCATTCTAAAGACTTAAACCTTGCCTGTGATATAAATAGGACCTGCTGGAGAGACAGGTATGTATCCCAGAAATGACCCCGTCTCTGGAACAGGCTCCCCTTCCGTGTGAAGCAGAGTTTTTCCCCTAACCTAATTCAAGTGCAGCTTGGACAATTGGATGGGTAACAAGAAATTCATCCCTGGTTTGGCACCTATGTCTCTAGTGGACACAGGCAACCTGTAAATGCTTCATGTCCCAGGCCCCTGCTTGTAAATATTTCTTCTCCCATGCCCCTGCTTACACTTATCAAGGGTATCAGAACTTGTCAGAGATTTTAGATGCATGGCTAGGCTTAAAAAAGCCTTTAGCCTTGTAAGCACCTATGAACCTATAAAAGTTGTATTTACCCTTGCGTTTTGTACCCTGATCATGGCTAGAAGGAACCAGAGAAGGTAACCCACTTCACTTAGCTCTTTAAACAAAAAATGCCAAAGGGGGAAATATGCCATTGTTTTTGAGATTACAGATTCTTGAATGACTTCCATACATGGAGACTTGTCATTTACCAAAGTTGTCCCTACTGACTCCTGTGCCACCTGAATCCGATATCTTTAGCAGCACCGTCATTAGCATTTTAGTCTTGTCCAAGACCTTGTAATGTCTTAAAGTTTTCACTGCGAATCCCTGTATATGACTTATAAATTCTCATTCTTGGCCCTCTTGTCGTATCATCATGTGGTTTCAGAAGTGTTTCAGATTTCTTAAATGCACCCTTACCAGGGGATGCTTTAATAAAGTTGGAGAAACTACTTTAAGACAACAGGGATCTAAATCAGTAGCTAGTTCATTACATTTGTCAGTTTGATGACAGCCTAAGAATATAACTCTCAGACACGCTGATCTTTAACAGTGTTTGTGAAGGTTAAAGAGTAAAAAGGAAAAGGACATCTTTCCTTTCCCTGACTCATTTGGTGAAGATGAAGAGGGACAGATTCAGACAGGGAGAGTTCCTTCTATCAAACCCCTGGAACTTCATATTGATCACTGCTGCAGTAGCCTAAGCTATTTACGTTATATCCTGCATAGAATATAAAAGCCAGGCAGCTTCCAAAGCTTCAGGGCACCTTCAACACACACAGACACACACACACACACACACACACACACACACACACACACACACACACACACACACACACACACACACACACACACACACACACATAGAAACACACACACACAGACACACACACACAATTGGTCAGCTCAACCTGAGCTAGCTACAAGGCAGATTTGGGTGCAAAGCCATTCAGAGCTTTCCTGCCACCAAAGAGAGAGCTCCTGTGTGGGCTTTCAAGGATTGATGGTTGGCTTGTGCTGTTCCATTGCTGGACAGATAAGTTCCCTTTGGGGGAAATCGGTCTTTCATGTATTATTTTTAATATTTAAACTTACTTTCTTATTTAGGAGAGTATATTTTAAGCTAAGAATTTGTGTTTTTATTGACAGTCATCTGACTTTATTATACTATTAAATAGGAGCACACTGTTGTGTTTGACAGTTTAAAAGTTGATTTAAACATTCTAAAACTTTTTTCCTGTGGAAAAACTGTGTTTAGTTTACTTTTGGGGGCTGCTAAAGCCTATTAGAGTATGTTTTGTACTGTGAAGTTACTTTTTACTGCTTTTAAAACTTTACTGGTTTGCACTGCTTAGTTTCGGCAGGAAAGAAGCACCATTTTCAGCTTGACCATGAAACAAACTACCTGACCCATGGTCCGTCCTTCTTCCAGTTAGAAAAGTAAAACACTGACTATACAGCTTTTGGTACCACAGCAGACCAGAAGATCGACTCAGCCACAGGTGTTGACTCTGCTGTGGCAAAAATCTGGTTCCTCAGACCACTCAATTGTTACCCAGAAACCTTTGGTGTTGTCCATACACCCACCATGGACAGAGGGTTAACAATGCTCTCTGCAGCTGTTGGGGTCCCCTCAGTGAGCAAGGGAGAGCCACTTTTGTCAGTGTGGAAGAACGGAAGATGCTCCTGCTTAACCAGAGTTGTGTCCATCCTGTGGAAAGCTGTTGTTGCCACTGACAACTCTGTTTGTCCCAACATTTCTGTCAAAAAAAAAAAAAACAGAAAACTAAACATGTATCATCTCCTGCTCTAGTTTCATTGGACAGAAGTAGTTTATTAGTCTACCTCAGGATCTTGTAAAGGCTGTTGACTCTTCTTATCATGTGGTTTCTGATATAAGAAAAAGGGATTCCTCTTCTTCTGAAGAGATTCAAGAAATTGAGGCTGGAGAGGAATGTGATTGACAGGCACAGGTTTTTCTCCTCAGACTTCTGATTCAGACACAGAGGAGAACATGTTATCTGAATCTCTTTGTCAAGGATTCTCTTTCCCTGAGACTATTTCCAGAATGTGCCAGTGTTTTTAATGGGAGAACACTTGAGTTTTCTCAGTCCCTCAGAAAATACTGTGAAGTGTTACAAATGGAATTTCCTGAACCTACTACCATCCCCAATGCTGACAGCAGTAAAGGATGTGTTTATCACAGCTTGTGGATGTCCTTCAAGGATGCATCTGCAGTCCTAACAAATGGGTTGTCCTGTCGTCAGGCAGCCCTTCGACCATTTCTAAAAAATATTTCTTATCTAAGGAATCATCAGAGGACAGTTTCTTAGTTAACTGATCAAGCATAAACTCTTGGTATTGGATCATATGAAACTGACAGTTCAAAGCTCTAGCTGAAAGAGTAGCAGAGGTGTAAACTTTTTTACCCCATCTCTCTAAGGACCTGGATTCCCTTTCAGAAGGGAGAGGGTTTTTTGCTGAGGTCGAGGCTACTGCCTTAGGCCCCTGGGAGATAGTCTCAGGATCTGCAAGAGGAGCCTTGTATAAGTGGTGATGAGCCGAAAAACTGTTCAGCAAACTCCGACCGACGCCTAAGCGTTCGTCGGTTGAAGGAAGCACAGGCTAAACAGGCTGCTACGTCGTGGTCTGGGCCTAAACAAGGTAAGCAGTAAGAGTGGAAATCTTTATGAGGTATTTGTTTCCCACAAGTTAAACAGTTATTCACTTTTTCTGACATCGGCTGAGGCAAGAAAGAGTCCCCAATGGGGTACTTAGCTTTTTAGAAGTCTTCGAAGTAGTATTCGGTAGTAGTAATCTCTGGATCTGACCGACCGGCACTTGCGAACAGCTTCTGCTTGAGCCACGTGGCAAGAAAGACTGAGGAAAATGGCGTCGGCTGATGCCTTTATACCCGAAGACCAGCAGAGATGACGTCGGGTGAAGTGCGACACCAGCCGAGGCCAGACCCAGACTTTGGAATCCGGCCGACCGAAGGGCTGCCTGACGACAGGACAACCCATTTGTAAGGACTGCAGATGCTATCCTGTTCGGACATCTACATTTATGGTAGGTACAAAACTGTACTTTTCCCCTGATAGCCAGCCTGTGGCACTTAAGAAAGCAGATAGAATGTACAAATCCATCCCAGACCTAACGCAGCAGCTATAGCTTTAGTTAATCCAGCTGCTGCCAAACACTTTAATTCTAATCCTTCCCTTTCTGACAAGGATGGTAAAATAATTAAAAGTTTTGGGAAAAAAAGTTTGTGCTTCTTCAACTTTAATTTTTAGAATTTTGAATTGTCAGGCCCATACTTTAATGTTTATTCTGACTAATTGTGAAAATAATGAGGAATGTTTTGTCTGAAGTTCCCTCTTGTAAGGAAAAATTTGCTTTGTGCAGTATAGTGTCTTCAGTTTCTGAGGTCTCTACTGATTGTTTAAAGTGTGTATTTATGATGCTGTAAAAACTACATCCAGGGCTGTTGCCACTAGTGCTGTGTTTTCAGAACCCTGTAAAAATGTAAAAAAAAATGAGATTTTAAATTCTCCTTTGGACAGAGATTTTGTTTTTAGACACTGCAGAGGTTATTAAAAATGTGATGAGAAAGTAAGCTGATACAGGGAATCTCAGATTTTCAACCCTCCTTCTGTAAATTCTCCAATGAATTTTCTGTCCGTTATCCAGTTTTGGCAAGAAACAAGATAAACAGTCTCAGCAAAATGCTGATAAGTAGACATTTAAAAAAACAGTGGCAAGGATGTCCCAAAAATAAACAGGAGCCCTACAGGATAAAGGGAAGTCAAATAAAACAGAGTGACTGTTTAAGGGACCATAACCCCTCTCCCATTCTGGCATTCCCTTATCCGTTCCAGAAAATCTGAATCGGGGTTACCAGACGTCCCTATTTGAGCAGGACTGTCCCAAGATCAGCAGCCCAATCCCAAATCCCACATTGCCAGTTAAAATCCTGGAGAAACAGTCTCCACTTTGTGATTTTTGATTGGCCTGTATACCGGTATACGAGCCAATCATAAATTGCGAAGCAGAGCCACTTCTGTTCAATGCGAAACAGCGGGCTGTTCCGCATTGAACAGAAGAAGCTCTGCTGTGTGATTTTTTTAGTTTTTTTTTGATTGGCTGGCATACCGGCATGCGGGCTAATCATAAATCACAAAACGGAGCCACACCACTTCTGTTCAATGCTGAACTCTGGTGTTCCACATGAAAGCCCTTTTTTTTGGTCCCTATCTGTCCCTTTAGGAATCTGGCAGCTGTGGTCTGAATACACATTTCTGTCTTTGGCAGCAGATTGTTTCAGACAGAAGAGCTGTGGAACCGATTCAGCAGGGTTACAAATGGCAGTGGGAAGAAATTTTCCCTTCTAGGAATTTACTCCACATTTACCATCACAAACCCCTCTGTTCTGTCCTGTCCTGTTGTACAGCATATGCTGTCTCAGAGGGTAATAGAATCAATTCCTCCTTCCCATTTGGGAAAAGGCTTTTATTTAAGAATGTTTTCGATGCCAAAAAAAATGCATGGAGACCAGTTCTAGACCTTTCTTTCATAAACCAGTATGTGATAATGTCCGAGTTTAAAATGCTTTCACTTCATAACCTGTTAACCGTTCTCCTCATTTGAGGTTTTTTTTTTTTTTTTTTTGCAACCATAGATTTAAAAGATGCATTCTGAGTCATCCAGACTTCAGGTAGGTTTTGTATATCTAGATCACATTATCAGTTTTCTGCCTTACCTTTTGGGCTGCCTGCTGCTCCTAAAGTGTTCACAAAGTGTCTAAGCTCCATTTATAGCTCATTGCAGGCTACAGGGTATCCACAGTTTCCATATTATGACAACTTGCTTATCTTTGCATCCTTATACAAAGTGTCAGGAATTTCTCACTTAGGTGTGAGATCTCCTACACAGGCTGGGACTCCCAAGAGAACATTAAAAAGTATTTTTTGACTCCATTCTTTGGGTGTCTGCTAGACACCACAATGCAAAGAGCTGTTCTGCAGGAAAAATACATCTATATTTAGATGCATTCTAGGGGTTTTCCACTCAGACTTTGGTCACTGTAAGGGAATACCTCAATATTCTAGGTCTCATGGCATCTATGATTTTCATGATACCTCTGACAAGACTTCACACGAGAAAGATACAATGATATATGAAGCCTCCTTGGTCCCAACACCAATAAATCTCAGAGAGGCAGGAATAGACGTTCCAGAGGCAGAAATCAATCCAGAGGAGGTGCCTACAGAGGACGTCAGTGGCAAGGCAATAACCAACAAGGCGCAGACACAACCACTACCACTGCAACAGGACAATCACAGTGACTTGGTTCTGACACCGCCTACCAGGGAACAAATAGCAGCACCTTTAGGCGGAAAGTTAGCCTTATTTTCAAAAAACTGGCACTATATCACAAGAGACAAGTGGATTTTGCAAACTATAGACCAAGGCTACAGGTTTCATTTCCACACCTTACCAGTAAAAAGTGGAATGCCAAACCTACCACCAAATCAAAAGACAGAAGCCCTAAAACAAATAGCTCAATTAACAAAGATGAGAGCTGTGGAAAGGGTACCACCTACAGAACAGGGCAAAGGATTTTACTCCAGACTTTTCCTAGTACCAAGAAAAGAGAAAAATTGGAGACCTATTCTCGTCCTGTCCGCTCTAAACACATTCATCATTGTTCCAAAATTCAAAATGCTGACCCTACAGCAACTTCTTCCCATGCTGGGCAAGGAGTGTTGGCTGGTAACTCTAGATCTCAAGGAGGCATACCTGCACATCCCCACGTCCCCATACGACCAAATTGCAGAAGATACCTCAGATTTCTTGCAGGATCAGAGCATTATCAATTCTCAGCATTGCCCTTTGGCTTATCTACTGCGCCCAGAGTGTTCACGAAATGCCTGGCATCAGTAATCGCTCATTGCAGGCTTCAGGGAATCCAAATTTACCCATACCTGGACGACTGCCTGATACAAGCAGACAACAAAAGCAAGCTGACACAAGACTTACGAAGAGTCATTTGCTTACTACAAGCCCTGGGATACACAGTCAATTTAAAAAAGTCAAGACTGATACCATCCCAAACAAGAACATTCTTGGGTGCAGAATTGGACACAGTAAAACAGATGGCATTCCTAACTGCAGAAAAACAAGAACAACTTCCTCTTTACTTCTTGGCATTAACAAAGCAGAACAAACTAACAGCAAGGAAAGTACTGCAGGCCTTGGGCTTCATGGCATCCTGCATAATCCTGGTCCCCATGCCAGACTGCATATGAGAAAGCTACAGTGGTACCTAAAGAATTTATGGTCTCAACACAGGCACAGCTTAGAAACCGAAATACCACTAATCCCATGCCTGAAACAAGAATTCCTATGGTGGGCTCAAGCATGCCAGGCAAACCCAGGTTTGTCCTTCCACAACATTCAAGCAAGCCAAACCATCACAACGGACGCCTCAGACCTAGGTTGGGGGGCCCACATGTTGGACAAATGCATTCAAGGCTTATGGACTCCAGACAGCTGCACCTGCACATAAATCAAAAAGAAATGCTGGCAGTAAAACTAGCAATCCAGAATTTCAGACCATTCCTCAAAGAAGGCCAATTAATGATAAGGACAGACAACACCACAGTCATGTGGTACATCAACAAACAGGGAGGCACTCATTCATACCCCCTATGTCGAATGACTCTGGACCTATGGAATATGGCTCTGAGCTACAACATTCAGTTACAGGCAATATTTGTACCGGGAAAAGAAAACATCCTAGCAGACATGTTAAGCAGAACTACCTCGGATGCTCACGAATGGATGCTACACCCAGACATCTTCAAGGCCATCACAAAGAAATGGGGAATGCCACAAATAGACCTATTCGCATCCCCACTCAATCACCAGCTCAAGAAATTCTGCACAAGGACATTCCACCCACTTGCTTGGAAGGTGGACTCTCTATCCTTCAGTTGGAAAGGCCTGACAGCATATGCATTTCCACCTCTTCCTTTGATGCACAAGGTACTACTGAAAATCAAAGAGGAACATCCAAGGATAATTCTGATAGCTCCAAATTGGCCAAGACAACACTGGTATCCATTGCTGAGGAGCATGTCTCGGGGGGGAACGTGGACACTACCCCTGATTCCTTTGATGTTAACTCGGAGCGACTACAACATCCTGCATCCAAACCTGAAAACTCTGCAACTGACTGCCTGGAACATTACATAGGAACAACTAACCCAGATTTATCCCAAAGGGTTAAAGACATTATCCTAGAGGCCCGCAGACCTTCAACAAGAAGGAACTATGCAGGAAAATGGAAAAGGTTTGTTATTTGGAGAACTGAAAGAGGGAAAGATGTGTCAAAGATAGATATTGCCAACATCCTGGAGTATTTGGCAGAGCTTCTCCATACTGGCCTGTCCTTTTCCTCCATCAAGATACATGCATCAGCTATTTCTGCAGAATACAGCTTCGATCCCCCTGTCTTCTCACATCCTCTACTCAGGCAGTTCCTCAGAGGAATCAAGAATGTAAAACCTCCTAGGAAACCACCAATACCAGCATGGGACTTGAACTTTGTGCTAGAAAAATTGACACTCCCTCCATTCGAACCAGCAGCAACAGCAGATCTTCAACACCTATCCTGGAAAACTGCTTTCCTACTGGCAATTACTTCAGCAAGAAGGGTTTCGGAACTACAGGCCTTAATGGCAGTACAACCCTTCCTAATCTTCCATCAAGATAGAGTGTCCATGAGAACTAATCCTACATTTATGCCTAAGGTGGTATCCAGAGTGTCTCTAAACCAGGCAATCCACCTACCTACCTTCTTCCCCAATCCACAGAACAGGGGGGAAAGACTGCTGCATACCTTGGATGTACATAGACAGTTGCGCTACTACCCGGACAGAACCAAGGGCAATAGAACAACTGACCAGCTTCTAGTAGCTTATGCAACAGGAAGGGAAGGAGAAGCAATTTCCAAACAGACAATCTCCAAGTGGATAGGAAATTGCATAAGATTCTGTTACTCCTACCATGGAAAGCAAATTCCACAGAACATAAGGCCTCATTCTACAAGGGCTACAGCCACTACCACAGCTTTCTTACGAGGAGTGGCTACCAAGGACATTATTGAGGCTGCTACTTGGACCTCCGTGCATACATTTGCCAAGCATTATAACTTACCTCTATACTCTAGATCCCGAGCAGGGTTTGCCACTGCTGTTTTGCAAGGGATCCTAACTACACCATAATTCTTCTTCCTCCTCCTCTAGTTTGGCTATGGTATTCTACCCATTTGTTAGGACTGCAGATGCATCCTTGAAGGACATAGTACAGTTTTGTACCTACCATAAATGTAGATGTCCGAACAGGATAGCATCTGCAGTCAGGATTACCCTCCGTCCTTCCCCTCTGTGGTACTCCTAGGGTATTTACCCACCTAATAGCTAGCTGGGGGGGGGGATCTCTTATGGTGTATTTGTTTGTATATATGTACATACATGCTTATTTTTTGTGTTTGCCTTCTACTTTTTTGGAAACATTGGCATTTATCCAAAAAAATTTAGCTTACCAAGAGGGCAACTGGCATCTGGGGCAAGAATCACTGAGGAAAATGGCGTCGGCTGATGCCTTTATACCAGAAGACCAGCAGAGATGACGTCGAGTGAAGTGCGACACCAGCCGAGGCCAGACCCAGACTTTGGAATCCGGCCGACCGAAGGGCTGCCTGACGACAGGACAACCCATTTGTTAGGACTGCAGATGCTATCCTGTTCGGACATCTACATTTATGGTAGGTACAAAACTGTACTTTTCCCCTGATAGCCAGCCTGTGGCACTTAAGAAAGCAGATAGAATGTACAAATCCATCCCAGACCTAACGCAGCAGCTATAGCTTTAGTTAATCCAGCTGCTGCCAAACACTTTAATTCTAATCCTTCCCTTTCTGACAAGGATGGTAAAATAATTAAAAGTTTTGGGAAAAAAAGTTTGTGCTTCTTCAACTTTAATTTTTAGAATTTTGAATTGTCAGGCCCATACTTTAATGTTTATTCTGACTAATTGTGAAAATAATGAGGAATGTTTTGTCTGAAGTTCCCTCTTGTAAGGAAAAATTTGCTTTGTGCAGTATAGTGTCTTCAGTTTCTGAGGTCTCTACTGATTGTTTAAAGTGTGTATTTATGATGCTGTAAAAACTACATCCAGGGCTGTTGCCACTAGTGCTGTGTTTTCAGAACCCTGTAAAAATGTAAAAAAAAATGAGATTTTAAATTCTCCTTTGAACAGAGATTTTGTTTTTAGACACTGCAGAGGTTATTAAAAATGTGATGAGAAAGTAAGCTGATACAGGGAATCTCAGATTTTCAACCCTCCTTCTGTAAATTCTCCAATGAATTTTCTGTCCGTTATCCAGTTTTGGCAAGAAACAAGATAAACAGTCTCAGCAAAATGCTGATAAGTAGACATTTAAAAAAACAGTGGCAAGGATGTCCCAAAAATAAACAGGAGCCCTACAGGATAAAGGGAAGTCAAATAAAACAGAGTGACTGTTTAAGGGACCATAACCCCTCTCCCATTCTGGCATTCCCTTATCCGTTCCAGAAAATCTGAATCGGGGTTACCAGACGTCCCTATTTGAGCAGGACTGTCCCAAGATCAGCAGCCCAATCCCAAATCCCACATTGCCAGTTAAAATCCTGGAGAAACAGTCTCCACTTTGTGATTTTTGATTGGCCTGTATACCGGCATACGAGCCAATCATAAATTGCGAAGCAGAGCCACTTCTGTTCAATGCGAAACAGCGGGCTGTTCCGCATTGAACAGAAGAAGCTCTGCTGTGTGATTTTTTTAGGTTTTTTTTGATTGGCTGGCATACCGGCATGCGGGCTAATCATAAATCACAAAACGGAGCCACACCACTTCTGTTCAATGCTGAACTCTGATGTTCCACATGAAAGCCCTTTTTTTTGGTCCCTACCTGTCCCTTTAGGAATCTGGCAGCTGTGGTCTGAATACACATTTCTGTCTTTGGCAGCAGATTGTTTCAGACAGAAGAGCTGTGGAACCGATTCAGCAGGGTTACAAATGGCAGTGGGAAGAAATTTTCCCTTCTAGGAATTTACTCCACATTTACCATCACAAACCCCTCTGTTCTGTCCTGTCCTGTTGTACAGCATATGCTGTCTCAGAGGGTAATAGAATCAATTCCTCCTTCCCATTTGGGAAAAGGCTTTTATTTAAGAATGTTTTCGATGCCAAAAAAAATGCATGGAGACCAGTTCTAGACCTTTCTTTCATAAACCAGTATGTGATAATGTCCGAGTTTAAAATGCTTTCACTTCATAACCTGTTAACCGTTCTCCTCATTTGAGGTTTTTTTTTTTTTTTTTTTTGCAACCATAGATTTAAAAGATGCATTCTGAGTCATCCAGACTTCAGGTAGGTTTTGTATATCTAGATCACATTATCAGTTTTCTGCCTTACCTTTTGGGCTGCCTGCTGCTCCTAAAGTGTTCACAAAGTGTCTAAGCTCCATTTATAGCTCATTGCAGGCTACAGGGTATCCACAGTTTCCATATTATGACAACTTGCTTATCTTTGCATCCTTATACAAAGTGTCAGGAATTTCTCACTTAGGTGTGAGATCTCCTACACAGGCTGGGACTCCCAAGAGAACATTAAAAAGTATTTTTTGACTCCATTCTTCGGGTGTCTGCTAGACACCACAATGCAAAGAGCTGTTCTGCAGGAAAAATACATCTATATTTAGATGCATTCTAGGGGTTTTCCACTCAGACTTTGGTCACTGAGGGAATACCTCAATATTCTAGGTCTCATGGCATCTATGATTTTCATGATACCTCTGACAAGACTTCACACGAGAAAGATACAATGATATATGAAGCCTCCTTGGTCCCAACACCAATACCCATTATTTTTTCAAATTCCAATTCTGGGATTTGTCAGAAAAGAAATCCCTTAGTGGAGACATCAGTTATCCCTGAATCCGGGTCAGCCCGTCTGCCCACCTTTTCCAAAGCAATCAGTCACCACAGACACTTCATACTTTGCTTGGGGAACAGTGTCGAGGGGGAAAAATTGCAAAGTATCTGAGACAACAGACAGACACAAGCACATAAACATAAAATAGATGCTTGCTCATTTGAAGGCACTCAACTCTGTGAATCACCTTTAGTCCCCAGGACTTCTTCAAGTTGTTAAAGACAATACCACATTGATGTGGTAAATAGAAAAGCAAAGGGGGGAACCAGGTCTTACCCATCTCTGCAGACTAGCAATGTTAGCAAGACGTATAACTTCACGTCTCACTTTAGAGTCATCCTACATTTCTACAGAGTAAAATTGTGTGGCAGACAAGTTGAGAAGGACAAAGGCAGACCCTCATGAATGGAAACTAGATCTGGGGATCTTCCAAGATTTGATCCATTTGAGAGGAGTTCCTGGAGTAGACCTTTTTGCCTTCTGTCTGAACAATCAACTGGCAAAATTCTGCTCTAGGACTTTGTGCAAGTAGGCCAGGAAGACAGATGACTTTTATTTCCATTGGGCAGGAATGTTCCTCTATACTTTTCCACCCTTTCCACTGATATTCATGGTATTTCTGAAGATTCAAAAGGACTGCCCCAAGATCATTGTAGTGACTAGCTTATAGCCCAGACAACAGTAGTTCTCCCTTCTTTTGGAATAGGCCAGGGTCAGTTACAACAACTTTTCTTTCAGACTGGATCTGCTCACACAAGAACAAGGGTGTTTGATACATCCTGAACTGAAATAACTTCAACTGACTGCCTGGATGATCGAGTTTTAATACCTTTTAAACACCTATTTACTGAGGATATGCAGCAGACAGTAATGGAAGCAAGAGAACCTGCTACTAGAAAATCATATATTAGCAAAATGAAAAAGGCTTTCTAGTTGGTGCCAGCAACATAAGCAACACCCATTCAGGGCAATTTCAGCATGTCTGCTTGTGGATCCCCAACTTTCAAGGTAATCTCATGCCAAAATGTTTTTGAAAGCGGTATTGCATAAAAGACCTCCAAGAAAATTTCTTGCTCCACCTTGTGATCTTAATTTTGTGTTTGAGAAGTTAACACTTGCTCCATTTGATTCATCTGGCTGACTTGAGGTAATTAACATGGAAAACAGTTGCTCCGACCTCTATAAGAAGAGAATTTTAGTTTCATGCTCTTATGGTGGTCAGCCCTATCTCATTTTCTACAGTGGCAAGGTTTCCTTGAGAACTAATCCTTCTTTTATGCCTAAAGGGGTATCAAAGTTTACTTTAAGTCAAATTGTCCAACTCTCTGTGTTCCTCCCTGAACCCAAAAATGCGGGGAAAAGGATACTCCATACCTTAGATATCCACATACAACTCTGTTACTAATTGTGACAGAACAAAATCTTTGAGAACTTTTGATCAGGTTTTCATTACTCATGAAGGTAAGAAGAAGAGACACCCTTTATCAAAGCAGACTGTTTCTAAATGGTTGTCTCGGCTATTTCCTTTTGTTGTTGCCACCATAACAAAACTATTCAAGGCAGGGTGAAGGTGCAGTCTACCAGAGCCTTGGCTTCATCTATGGCTTTTTGGAAAGGGTCGGATTCTGGATGTATTCTAGAAGCAAAAACATGGTCCTCTGTACATACGTTTACAAAGCACTACAAGCTAGATTCCTTCTCCATGTCTAGGTCAGGCTTTGCTATTACCGTTCTTCAGGGTCTCTTCCATCTCCCAGTTCTACACTGTGTTGATCTATCCATATAGCTTAGGCTACTGGAGCAGTGATCATTATGAAGAACATAGTAGAGCTGTGTAAGTAAATTTACCATAACAGTAGATGTTCATATGATCACTGCTGCAGTAGCCACCTCCTTGTTTTTTTTATGCCAGGATGTGGACATTTGATTTTTATTGTTCTTATGAATGTCTTCTCAGGGCTCAGCCTCCCTGTCTCAGTTGGCATGAATGCTCTGAAGTGTGAGGCACCTAAACCTGTCTTTTAGTCAGCTCATCTCGAGCTGACTAATGGCTTGGGCATGTGTAACATGCCCTGAAGCTTTGTAACTGACAAGCATAGTACAGCACCATTTCTCTTTTCACCTTTCCATTTGGCATTTCACATTAGAATATTTAACAAATGATGTGATGTTGTTCTATCTTGCCTTCATTCTTAGCAGGTTGGGTTCAGAACTGATCCTCAGTTCTGACTCTGCCTAAACAATAGCTCGAGGTCTTCCACTAGCTTGTGGCTAAAACCCTATCCCATCATGCACTAGGAAAGCTCCCCAGATCTCATTTGCCGCTAAACAAGATCGGGTGCTCTTCCTACTGGCTCTGGCTAAGTAGAATTTTTCTCTATATTTTTTGAAAATTGCTAGCTTTTTTCAAACTATTTTGGTGTAGTTAAGGTTTACTGAGTAGATTGTGTGTGCTTCCGTTTTTCTCTACTGAGTTGTTGTTGCTGTTTGGCTGTCGTTTTTCCCGCAAGGCCTTTCTCCCCTATCCTGGCTTTAACTTATTTCTCAAAAGCCCATTTTACTTAGAGGTCTTTCCTGTTCCTTTTTTCTACTTTCCTCTTTAACTATATAGGTTAATTTGTTTATATTAGAGAACTGCCTTAGCCCATTTGACTTAGAGGGCTTTTTTTATTTATTTTATTTATTTAACATTTGTTTACTGGGAAGGTCTGACTTGGAATGAAGCCAGTTTTCAGTGGAGGCCCAGGGAAAAATGCTGTAGAGACACATCTTTGTAACTTTTCCCTTTGTTTTTTTACTTAAGGGTAGTTCATTTAAATTAGAGAGCTCCTTTGTCCATTTAAGCTAGAGGGCCTTTTTCCTAAAGTGTTTTTGGTGTGATTGTTATTATTTAAAAAATTATATATAATAAAAAAGTAGTGGTAGAATATGTATATTTTTTCTGAATTTATCTGCTTTCTGCTGTTGTTGTTGACCACTATAATGTCTTCAAAGGATCCCAAGGAAGCTAAACCCTCTTGGTTTAAGAAATGTGTTGTGTAGGCAAAGATCTCTCTGACTGATGGACACACCATTTGTGTGTACTGTCTTGGAGCTGTTCACCTGCAAGAGTCCTGTGCCATATGTCACTCTTTTTAGCCACAGAGTATTAATAGAAAGGATAAACCAACAGATTTTTCTGAAGCAATTGAAGAAGGTCAGGGTCCTTCAAAATTGGGCAATCCCCTTCTTCAAGATATGAAAAGTTGGGGAAAAGGTCCTCATCCTTGAGTACTCAATTGGAGCCAACAAAAAATTACCAAAAGTGTCATCTTCGGACCTGAAGGCCGTTGGGCCCGAGAAGCCTTCTACCTCTGCTCCAGCTATTTCGGTGATGTTGGAATTTATTTGCAGATCTGGTCCCCAGAATTGGAACCAGTATCTCCCACCCTAAGGTCCCATTGTTGCAATCCTCCAGATCTCCTGCTCCATCCTCTCAGTCTTCCAAGATGTTATCCGATGATGATGTGGATCACGTGGTGCAGAGGCTATTAGGGACACTGGCGCTTGCCAGACTGTTGTGTGATCCTACCCAGAGGGCTTTGGAACTGACCAAGCCTACCCTTTCACTGTCGATTCCTCCTCCGATCCGATCTCAGACCTCAGAGCCAGAATGTCCAGAACTGATCATAGTGGAACTATCGGAGCCGAGACCTATCACAGAATCTTCGGGTCCGACCATTGCTCCGATGTCCTTAGTTCCAGCTGAACTCGAGGAGTCTAGGAGCCAACGCTCTCCAGTCGGGTCCAGAGAGGAAAGTCGGATCTGACACTTGTCAGATCTGAACTTGCCTCTCAGGGCTTCGGCTCGGGTGAGCTCGGCTTCTACTTCAGCCTCGGAGCCAACCCCCTTGGTTCTGGGGATTCCCTCTGTTCTGGTGATTCCCTCTGGTTCTTTGGAGCCAGGAATTTCCTCGGGTCAGGGGTGGGGGGCTTTTGAGGGGATGAGTGTGCTTTCTCCACAAGCAGGTCCACTCTCGGATTGGGACATTCTTCCCCCAAAGGCACCAGTATCAGTCTCGGCACCACTGCATCCACAGAGACGTGGAGGCCCTAGGCCTCAGGATGCCCCAATGGGTGACCCCCTCTCTTCCAAAACCTCTCCAGAATACCGTTCTAAAGTGGTCCCTCAGAAGAGGCTATGCAAGAGGAAGCATTTAGACTCCCCAGAGGAGTCCATCACATCGGATACAGACATTGATTATTCGGAAGGGTCCCCACAGTTGCCCTGTGAGGATGTCTCCTTCATGGACATCCTGGAAGTACTAAAACAGAGAGGTGGCTGGAAGTCCATCACCCCTTTTGAGGAGAACTCTGTATACCTGAAGGCCTTGAGTCTCACCCTTCCGCCACTTGGATGTATCTGCCTTTCGACGAACTGATGGATTTAGTTTGTCAAAAGGCATGGGAGTCTCCAAATTCAGTGGAACCTGTTCCTCGGAGGCCAAACAAATTCATCATAGCACCAATAGATGAAAATTTTCTAACCAAAGGTGTCCCAGTAGATGCTGTGGTTGTGGCTGCAGCCATCAAAAAGAAACTCTCAGAGATATCCTCCTCTGTCCATTCACCAAACAGAGAGTCTCATACAATGGACATATATGTAAAGAGCATCTTTTCTTCAGCAACTTTTGCACTTAGATTGCTGAATTATCTGACTCATTTTACTAGACTTCAGAAAGATCTCCTGAAAGAGCTAGGAGATATACCCTCCAAGGTTCAGTAGCTGAAGGGGTATCGGAGAAGGTTTTCTCTTAGCTCTCCACTTTAAATTCAGTGGCAAACTTCTCCATGAGGCTAATTTCTTATGCAGTGGCTGGAATGAGCAGGGCAGCAGGTTTGGAGATTTCCCTAAGGAGACATTCCTGGATGCACTTGTGTGACTTTGCGGAGCCCTTTAAATCTTCCTTTGTGAACGCCCATTTCGATGGCTCATCCTTGTTCAGGCCAAAAGTCAAAAACACACTAACCAGGTGGGAACAAGAAGCAAAGAGACTCTCTGCCATAGAACTCCATTTTTCCCTACCTACCAAACCTTATTCAGAGTCAAAAAGGAGGAAAAATGTGGTTTCAAAAATCCCAGAGAGCTTTCCAGGACTTACATGGTGATTCTTCCCAGAGGGAATCCACAAAACCAGGGTAACAGGGAAGCTCTCCTTGGTAAGCCCTTTCAGCACTCCAGAAAGGAGGCCCACTTGTCCATCTCTGGAGCCACTTATCTTTCTACCCAAAAGCCTGGCTAACAATAACAAAAGGCAAGTAGGTACAAAGCATCATATCCAGAGGTTACTTCATACACTTTTCTTTCCCCATCCCAAACACAAAGAACATCCTAGATGTTCCACCTAGTCAAAGGGAACAGGAAACTCGAGAAATACAAAAGTTGTTAGACAAAAGAGTCATCCAAACAGTTCCCGCAGACCAAATAGGATCCAGAACTTACTCAAGGTTCTTTTTAGTTCCAAAGAAAACGGGACAGGAGACCCATCCTGGATCTCAGCAACTTAAATCAGTAAGTGTGTCAAAGTTCCAGATGGTAACACTGCAGTCAATACTCACTTTTCTGGGACAAGATGATTGGATGTGCTCTATAGATCTCCAGGATACATACTACCTTATAAAAATGGACAGCTGGTCCAGAAGTCATTTGTGCTTTCAGCTGGGACCCAGTCATTACCAGTTATGTGCTCTTCCCTTTCGCCTCACTACAGTTCCCAGAGTGTTCACCAAGTGTGTGGCAACAGTAGAGGCTCACTTGAGACGCCTAGGATTCCGAGTGTTTCCATACCTAGATGACTGGCTCCTGACTGCCACCACTGAGCATCTACTATCGAAAGCGAGAGACATCACTTTGCATCTCTGCTGTCACCTAGGAATCACAATAAACTACAAAAAATCTGCCTCGTTGCCATCTTAGTGTATTATTTTTATGGGAGATCTGGATACAACAAAAAATTATGGCAGAATTCCCCTCCATAAGGATTCAAGACCTACGTCGTCCGGTCCTAAACTTACTTTCCAAGAGAAGTGTGCAAGCAGGAACAGTCTTGAAAGTCTTGGGGACCATGGCAGCAGCAATAACCATGATTCCATTAGCACATCTACATATGAGAATTCTGCAGTGGCTACTGTTCACTCAGTGGTCTATGCAGGAACTACCCATATCCCACGAAATTTTGAAAACAAAATCTTGCAGGAAGGAACTTCGTTGGTGGTTTCACTCCACTCATGACATTAGGTCGACCCTTTGTTCTTCCACAGACATTAGCCACAGTGATTATGGATGCTTCCCAGATTGGGTGGCGGGGCATTATCTGGGAAGGACAGTCCATGGCACTTAGCAGGATCATGAGGCCCATTTGCACATCAACATCCTAGAGATGAGAGTGGTGCTTTGTGTTGCAAGCATTCCAGGACTCTCTCCCATTAGGAAATATTGCAATACAGACAGACAACATGTCAGTGATGTGGTATATAAACAAACAAGGAGGAACCAGATTGCTGCAATCTTTTTGCCACATCCATGAATGCCAAATGCAGCAGCTACTTTGCTCTTATACCCCCTCCACCACCACCACCACCCTTCACCAAGGGATGCACTTGTACATAATTGCCCCCCCCCCCCCCCCGGTCTCCTCTATGCCTTTCCTCCCTTTCCGTTGATGCCCAAAGTTCTTCAGAAAGCCACTTCCTTGGGATGGAACTTGATACTCATCACCCCATACTGGCCTTGACAAATCTGGTTCCCCTTCCATTGGCCTCGTCTCCAGAAGGAGCTGTGGATTCTGAACCCAGTTCCAGACCTCCTGACTCATGCATTAAGGACGCTGCACCCCTCCCTTCAAACCCTCAAGTTGACAACTTGGCTGCTCCGATTCCATGCATAGCTGCCTACCTAACCTTTCTCAGTCAGTAAAACATATCCTGATATCGTCTCATAAGGCTTCGATGAGAAAATTATATATAAGCAAATAGAAAAGATTTTCTTCATGGGCCTTGAATAATCACATTGATCCCTTCTTTGCCCCAATAGCTTCCATTCTTGAATTCTTAGCTAAACTATTTAATGAAGGCACAGGTGCAGCTACTTTTTGAGTTCAGTTAGCAGCAATATCTCATTTCCATCTAGGTGAATCAGGCCCTAACGTGATGCCCCACAAACTTTGCAAGGCATTTCTTAAAGGTACTGTTTTACTAAGAGCACCCATTAAAACACCTCCAGCACTATGGGACCTGAATTTTGTCTTATCCTGTTTGATTCTTCCCCCATTCGAACCTGCATCATTTGCGATCTCAAGTATTTGACTTGGAAGACTGTTCTTTTGATAGCCATTACTTCTGCCAGAAGAGTTTCAGAGCTGCATACATTGTCAATAAAGCCCCTCTACATGCTTTTCCACAAAGACAGAGTATCCTTACGAACAAACCCATTCTTTCTACCCAAAGTATGCTCAGAATCTAACTTGAACCAATCCATAGAACTATCAGTTTTCTTCTCCAGTTATGGCAACAAGGCAGAATATATGCTACACCAAATGGATGTACATAGACAATTAAATTTCTACTTACATAGGACAAAGGACCTCAGAAAATCTGACCAATTATTTGTATCCTATTCAGACTCAAAGAAAGGTGCTCCTGTGTCTAAAGTCACACTTTTGAAATGGCTATCAGATTGTATTACCATTACTTACCCATCTCGAAACAAAGAACTTTCCCATAAAGTAAAAGGTCATTCTACAAGAGCCTTTCGAGCGAGACTACCTATTGATACCATTTGTGCTGCAGCAACATGGGCAAGGCCTCATGCCTTTATCACTCATTACAGAAGTGGATTTGGCGTCCAGGAACAGGGCCTCCTTTGGGTCCACTGTTCTGAAGAATATTCTTCCTTGAGCCACCCAAGATAGATGGTGCTAGGGATGCTGTCCCAACCTGCTAAGAATGAAGGCGAGATCGGACAACATCACTTAAAGAAGTTATATATTCACCATAATGTTGCTTGTGTGCTGTCCATCTCACCTTCATCCTTACATCCCACCCTTCTTCCCCCAGCCCTTTGCTCCTGGAAGATCGAGCCAATGCAATTGGCTATTAATGCTCTCTGGACTTCTTCATTGCTCTGTAACATATTTAGTGACCTTTATTTAGCTATATCTGCAAACAAGATCCGGGAAGCTCTCCTAGTGCATGATGGGATAGGATTTTTAGCCACAAGTTAGTGGAAGATCTCAAGCTTTTGTATAGGCCAAGTCAGAACCGAGGATCAGTTCCGAACCCAACCTGCTAAGAATGAAGACGAGATGGACAACACACATTGAACGTTATGGTGAGTACATAACTTCTTTTTTAGCTTCATTATTTGCAAACCTGGGAAAACAAAATATTACTGTCTTCTTGTATATTAAAACAATAAGTGTGAAGGTCACTGAAAAAACAATCAGTAAAAACAAAATGAAAACTCCAGCAAAGCTAGAACTTCCACTGAGTGACCTCCCAAACCTCTTGTATCAGAGGCACATGGGATATATACAAATGACCCTTCTGAACATCAGGTGTTTCAGCTAATTGGAAATTCTGAATGCCCATGACTTTTTTCGTCGTTTTAATGGACAGTTTCAGGCCAATAAAGTCAAACCCCACTAGCTGTGGATATGCATATTTCGGCCTTGTTATGACCTCGTCAGCACAGCACAAGCAGAGTGTTTGACTAAGCATAAGAAACACAGGACTGTTATCTTCTTGTATATGGACAGTTCTTTGATATCTGCCAAGACAAAATAAATGTTGATTCAGCCAAATACATGCAAACACTGTGATTCTTTGAGTCCTTGAGTGTAGCAGTAAATTACCAAATGGTCCTCCATGATTCTTTCAACAGCAGTAACATTTCTGTAGGCTTTCATAGATTCAGTTTTGATTAAAGTTTTTTCCACAGATGAGAAACAAATGGAGATTCAAACAATGCTTACAGACTTTGCTTAAGAGCAACAGATTATAGACAAGCACCTTCTGAAAACTTTGAGGTACATGCCATCTTGCATCTTCCAGTACTTCATTTAAGACTTCACATGAGGAAGAGACACTGGTACTTTACAAATATGTTAGATCAAACCAAGAACTGTTTGGAAACACTGATTCCACTTCTTGAGTAAATTGTAAATTACTGTGATAAGCATATTTATCAAACTTTTTCATACGAATGACACTTCATTTTCCATCAGAGATGCAGCGCTTAACATCAGACTCTTCAGGTAGTACCAGTGAACCCATTTCAACAACCTGTCTATGCAGGGCAATTGGGCTGAGAAAGAGGCACCTCTTTACATCATCTTAAAGGAACTGAACACACATCACAGAACACTCATAGCCTTTCAGGGCAGACAGTTCTACTTCCTTGGTATACATTAAAAGAGGAACTAGATCTTTTTCATCAGCACAGACAGAGTCGGTCTGTGGTGGTCAGCTTTGCATCTCACTTTAAATGGTTCATAGGTAGGTACTAGGCTATTTGCTCGAGGGCATTTATAAGCCTAGCCAGAATGTGTTGGCTTTCGCCTCCCTTTTAAATTAGTTTCCTGGGCCTCTGTCTAGCATGGCCATTGAAGTGATCCCAGGGGTAAATTTACGATTCCCCATCCACTCCTCAAGATTTCTCTTGAAGAGAGTCAGTGAGGGGCTCTGCCTAACATAAATTGGGATTTTATCTCTGCATAACATAAATGCCAACTCTCCAGTTGGATATATGGTGAAAGAAAACTTTGATTCATGAATCTAAGTTGGATTCAGACATTTTTTCTAAATAATGTACAAATGTGGGGTTTCCTACAGTTAGATCGGTTTGTCCCATACTACAGATCAGAACATGTGTATTCACCTTCCCAAAAACACACTATGGAGGACAGGTGTATTTTCCTTCATATAACATTGATGTATATCCCCCCCCCATTTTCCTCTGATTCAGGGACTACTACTGAAAGTGAAGCAAAACAAAGTCTAATTCTTATAGCACCTGCTTTGCTGAGACAACAATGGTATTCTCTGCTCATGCGGTGATGAGCTTTATTTCTTACCCGCCATGGCCATTACCTCTTTAGAATGTCTTTCAGTATGGAGGATTGAATTCTGATGCCTAAATAGCATCATCGAAGAGTAGCCCTACTTTCATGCTTGGCAGAATGGCTGCTTTAGCTCTTAAGCAGTCATTACAACTGATAATTTTTTGACAGCTATCAGAATGGTGGGGAATATAATCTGCATTTACTAGATGTACATTGGCAGTTTCTATGATGCACAAGAAACATAAAAAAACTCAGAGAAAGTGATAATTCAAGAAGGTCTTCCAGTCAGTAGACTGATAATAAATACCTGGTTCATTGTGTTGCCTTCTGTTATGGTGACTACAGTGAAATCCTCTAAGTCATGTTTAGAGCACATTCTCCTAGGGCAGCAACGTCAGTGATGTATATATTTTTTTCCCAAACATCTTTATTAAATCTGGTAAAAAGCGTAAAGCAAGTGGCGCCAAAATACAAAAAACAAAGAATCAAACACCACAGTCCACAAGCGCAAATAAATCCAGTCCTTAAGGTACAAAGAATGTGTTTTATATATGCTGTATATTGTTGAATAAAGCACCTTCTTTGTACCTTAAGGATTGGATTTATTTTCACTTGTGGACTGTGGTGTTTGATTCTTTGTTCTTTATCTTTATTAAATCTTCATATATGACAAAGGAAATCTTGCATTTATATAAATGAAAATGATGCAAAATGATAGCACTTTAGTTGCAGTTTACATCACAGACACCAGTGAAACAAATGAAGTTGCAAACATTATACATCACTTATAAACCATCCAGGCATTGTCAGTTAAGCAATATGTGGCTCATTCAAAACCTGCCTCTTAAACATCTTTCCTACTCTGTATATATTGTTCCCACAATTCCTATTTTTCCTATGTAGTTTGCTCCTTCCCTTTTCCAAAGATCCAAATTCCAGTTGTTTTATCTTTGTTACTATATTTGCTATTCTAATAAAGTTGGTCTAGACTTTGATTTCCATTTTCTAGTAATTGCTTTTTTGGCAGCCACCATAATTAGACTCAGCAAGGCTTTACTATGTCAAGGCAATTCCGATTCTGTAACATAACTCAAAAAAATCTCCCCAGTCAGTCCAATCCTCTCACCCAGCATCTCCGACAGAGCAGTTTGTAGGGAGTCCCTAAAGTCTGCCAGCTCATTCTACTCCCAGAAAATATGTTCCCATCTACCCCTTTCTTGCCCTTCACACCTCCAACATTTGCTATCCACCTGAAGAAAAACTTTTGGAGTCTATTTGGGGTATAAAAATATCTATGTAAAGACTTCCAGGCAAAGATCCTAAATTTTCTAGACTTTGTTGCATATTAACATTAGCGATATATTTTAGAAATAGTTCAGCATCACATATTTAAAAACTGCCATCTAGTTCATGGCCTACTGTTTCATTGGGTTTGCCACTGCAGTGCTCCTTGTCAATGGGAAAATTGCTGAAGGCAGGTCTATGCCCTTCTGGTCTGACTTCTATAGGTTTTACAGATATATACGACCTGTTATCCTGAGTCTTTCTTCATTACAGGCATTGGTCCCAACATATGGCTTAAAGGAAAGATCTGTTTGTGCTACAATTAATTTCTGTTTTGCTGCAGAATCAGTCTTTTGCCAGTCCATACTGTGTCTTCAGATCCCTTTTAAATTACTTTTCGAGAATGATAAATATTCACTTTGCAGACTGTTATTTGACTTTATATTGTTGGTTGATTATTGTGAGTTGATTGCTAGAGAAGTTGCATTGCTTATCAAATTGGACTTTACAAACTTTTGAGGTCTGTGATATTTCCAGTAAACTATTCTAAGCAGTGTGAATGCAGAAGATGAATTCTGCTAAGGATTTTTACTCACAGTGTCACTTTTGTTTAGGACGAGACCACCAAGTGTGTTCCTGCGAACATTGTGCTACTTTTAGGAAGAAGTCTATGATAATTAGGGCCAGAAATGTTAAGGCCTGCTTAGATCAAAATAAATTAGAGACCTTTGATTCATACCAACCAATTTTCCAGCAAGCCTCCCAACAGCAGCTTTTAGCATAGAAAGACCAAATAACATTTGGATTGAAGAACCACTGAGCAGAAGGCATAAGGTCATACAGATCCCAACACAATTGCAGGGCTGTAAATATCATTCTTAGTGAGGATTTACCTCATTCATCTTGAGTCCACCCTCTTACTGCCATGGGATCCTCACCTGTCCTCATCTCTCTGGAGTTAGACTGTGGGATTCTAGTAGAGAATGCAAAAGTAAAGACTTTGCATGGAGTTGATGAGAAATTCAGGTTGTAGTCTGGTCAACAGGTTTCTGCAAAGGACATCTACGACCACAAGGGTTTTGGTTGGTCCTCCTGAGTTTATGTAACATAGGATGTTCTGACAGTTCCCATTTACAATGAACAACAAGGCCTTTTCAATAAATTTACTAAACCCCATGCCATGGATCTCTTGCCTTTCACTGGCAGAGTAGGCTGGATGCCTGAGACCTGGATGTTCACCCCATGCCAGTGCCTCACCTGGCTTTTAACTGTAGGTAATTTGCTGAGGAGTGTACTGCAGCCTGACAGAATTAACACTGAAACTACACAATCCTCTGTACGGGGGGTATCCCAATCCCCCTAAGAAGTAAAAGGAGTCATAGATTTATATAAATGAAAGCAAGAGAGATAATTTAATAAAGATGTTTTTGTTTAAAAAAGTGAAAGGGGTCTGCCTCGTTTAAGTCTTTGGAATCTGACCTAGAAAGAGATAGTCATACTTATTACTCTCTGATTTCTTCCATTGCAGGCTTTGATACTAATGATGATGAGACAATTTTCTTGGGCTCCCTACTGAGAGAGATGCCATTTTTGATACCTGAACCTATGAAAAAATAAAGTACCACATAAGTGGTAGCCCCCTAAATATGGAAGATGTAATAAGGGATCTGGGGACCCAAGTAGATAGTAATCTCTCCTTTGATAGTCACATTGCCATAGTGGTTAGAAGATCCTTCTATGTGGCCCACCTAATCACAAAAGGGTTTGTATCCAGATCAAAAGAGGTCATTGTGCCCCTCTACACATTACTCATCAGACCCATCATAGAGTACAACACCCCATTTGGGATGTACTTTACAAGACACCTGCAACAACTGGAAAGACCACAGAAGTACCTCACCAAGAGGATCACTGGCCTCAAACAGATGCCCTATGCAGCTCGACTGAAGGAACTCCAGCTGTACTCAGTTGCATACCACCTACTCCGAGGTGATCTATTCCTGACATACAAGGCCATGTACAACCTAGAATTGATGGACATGCTCCACCTAAAAAAAAACATATTCCCTCGAACCACATGCTCTTGGCATCTAAACCTCACCACAACAATAAATAGGACGTGCTGGAGGGATAGATTGTTGTCCCAGAGACTTCCCATGCTCTGGAACAAGATTCTAATCTACATTAGGCAGAGCTCCTCGCTAACACTCTTCAAGAGAAACCTTCACAAGTGGATGGGAAATAGAAAGTCTACCCCGGGGATCAATTCAATGTCTCTGCTGGACAGAGGCACAGGGAACTAATCTAAGGGGGTGGCGAAAGCCAACACATTTCCGGCTAGGCTTATAAATGCCTTCGGGCAGATAGCCTAGTACCTACCTATGTGGCATTTCAAGTGGCCTCCAAGGAGGTATTCATAGTCTACGATAAGACACTGGGTCTCATAGGCATTGGAGTCCAAGCTGGTCACATTACACCCTGTGCTTCCATTGTTCAGTGGCAGTGGTGAATCAGCATCCTGGTTCCAGAATCCCAGCCTTCTGTCCTTGTGAAAACAAAACAGATATTATGGGCTTCAGAAGGAAATTCCTAAAGTCCTACAAATATCAGTATCACTCAGCAGTGATGTTGCTGGAGTCCAGAAAAGAATCCATAGTCATTTATTTTGACAAGGTCTATTTTTCTGCAGCCCTGACATTTAAAAAAAATTGCTAAAAGTATAACATAAAATATAAGGAAACTCCTCAAACAAATTAAAGTCATAGTTTTAGATATCCTAGATGTAACTGTGAAAGTAGTCCTAACTGTCTTTAGGGCAGACAAGGCTGTTAAATGTGGTTATAATAGTAGATGATTATAGTAGAGAAGCAGCAACTGGGACAGTCATCTCAAGCCATGTCTGTATTGGGTTGTAGTCTCTGGCAGTATATAACAAAGAGCATTTTTAGATGTGCCCTTGCATATAGATCTGCTTTTTGTACCTCCTTCTTAAGAAGTTTTTAAAAAGTTGAAGAAAAAGGTAAAATAGGAACTTAGGTGCTTGGATTGCTAGTGCCCTCTCTTTTGACTATCATTTAACAATGGTTGTTAGGAAATCATTTTATTTAGACCAGCTACTTGTCAAAGGAATATCATTAACATCAAAAGAAGTAATCACTCCCGTATAGTTTGCATTAATCAAGCCAATTATTCACACCCCCCCCTTGGGATGTATCTCAGTAAACACGAAATACAAAAGAACTAGTTAACAGACAGACCTTACAAAAATACATCCTTACATCTCAACTGCTTACTACAAAATGGCAGTCAGGCTCGCACGTGCTCAGTATTTATACACTTGTACAAGCCCTTGGATAACTTCTTAAAGGTATATACACACATATTGATCTACATCTTCCCTCTTAAAAAGATTGCCCTTTGTACAAAACAATATCAGAGAGAGACATGCATTAGTATATACACTGGAAACAAAGTGCAGCGTTCATGTCCAGTTTACTTCGTATCTGAAACAGGGTTTAGAGATTTGACCATATCTCGTAGCATAACAGTCTGGACCAAATTTAGCAACAGGGACAGTCTGTGGTGCACAACTCATGTTAGGAACTTCTGGATTCTTCACAGGAACAGGAATATCCTCTGGAACTTCCTCTGGAATTGGAACACCGTACAACTCACTCTGAGATAGTCTCTCTCTCACAGGTTGTGTGCTGTGGTATAGGCTTGGACACTGGTCTCAGATGCTTCCATTTCCACCTAAAAATTGCTCTGACTCCACAATGTAGGATCTCTGCTCTGGACCATTATTCTTCATGACACCAATCCGATCATAACCTTTGAACGTCTGCATCCTTACCACTTCTCCCTCTCATTATGAATTGAGCGGTTTGCTGGTTTTATCGTAGTAGGACTTCTGTGTTAGACATTTCTTCAACAGATTGGCTTTCTTGACACATGGAACCAACAATTGACTGCTGATTGTTAATGTGATTCTGGTTCATCTCAACAGAAGTCTCTGAGCAGGTGAACCAAGATGTTTATCACAAGGAAAATCTCTGAGATTCAAGAGATTCAGGAAATCATCACTGTTATTTCGTTTTGTCTCCTCTGGTAACTGTTTCGCACTTTGAACTGCGCTTTCTGCCAAAATATTTGACTACGGGTACTCTGGACTACTTGTGACATAAGTAAAGTCCTATTCTTCAGCAAATCTTTTGAATTGTTGCCTTGAAAATTGCATGCCATTGTCAGAAATAACTTTGGACTACCATGGAGTACAAAATGATGTTTCATCTTAGCAATGACACTACTGGATGCTAGGTTGGGAAGTAAGTCAATCTTGAACCAATTGGAATAAGAGTCTGCTTATACCAAATAATGTTGACCATTCCACTTGAAAATGTATGTGGCTACTATTGACCAAGGTAGTTCCAGAATCTGGTTAAGCTGAAGTGGTTCCATATGTTGTACTGTTACATACTGAACATCATAAAAGTGCTCTCTCAATGTCTTGTGACATAGAAGGATAAAATACTAGGTCTCTTGCCCTTCTTTTGGTAGATTTGACTCCTGGTTGACCATGATGCAAGATAGTAATGAGGTTGCAAGGACTTTGGAACAATTACTTTCGGACCTTTCATTATGATACCTTTGTCAGCCAAAATCTCATCTCTGTATGGAAAATAAGGTTGCACTTCTTGAGGTAAACTAGATTGCTTTGATGGCCATCCGTGATTGATAAAGTGGTTGAGCCTCTGTAATATCTGTGGTTGTGTGATCTCTCAACTCAAGACGTGTGGAAGAAAAATTTCTCACTTCCATAACTTCAAAATCAAGGTTCTCATTCTCCTGCTTTTCTGTGGTATATTTGGGCCTTCTGGGTAATCAGCAAGGTAAAGAAGTTTGCCTTTCCTGTAGACGAGATTGAAATTGCACTTTTGCAGTCTCAGCATCATGCTTTGTAGTCTGTGTGGAGCTGAATGCATATGCTTTCTCAAGATAGTGACTGTTTCAGTCTGGATAGGTCTGTTTCAGTCTGTGTAGGTCTACCATAAACATAGTCATGGAACTTCGAACATGCAAACACAATTGCCAAAAGCTCTTTCTCAGTCTGGACTGTCAAAGGAAAAAAACTTCAAAGACCAATTCACGTTAGGTTCACGTAAGGCACCCTTTATTACTTGCAGCAAGGAGACAAAGCATGTATGCACAAGGTTTGTCTAAATGATTAACGACTAGTAGGTTATACTTATACAGTTCTCCTCCTGTCACATAGAAAATGTTACATTCTATTGCTGACGTAGTTAGACACAGCTTTCTGTATGTTCTACAGAAAATATTGTTAGACTTATTGCTGGCCAAGTTAAAATATCTGTCATTCTGCAAAAACATTTTGAGAAAAACAACCTGGCCTTGGGTTTATGTCAGTCCATTTCAGCATTTCACTTCTTCTATTGTACTGTTCTAATACATGTGTTACATTTCACCTAGATTCAAGGTACATTTCTAGCTTTAGTACAAGTAATGCTGACTACGGTTTAAACTTTCAAGCAATTGTTTTCTTTATCAATAGTTTCTAACAGCTGCATGTTTTCTCATGGCATAAGCAGAAATCAATATCCCTTTGTTAATTTTCATGACGTTAGCAAAATAAAATGCTTCTTGTTAAGTTTCTAATGGCTGTGCAGATTCATGCAGTGTTAACAGAATAAATGTATTAACCCTTTTAAATCTCGAATGCACTAAATGCACTAAGCATGCATATTACTATTACAAATTTTTCTAACATTTCCCCCCTTTTAATACTTTTATTCTACTTTCAAGATAAGCATAAACAGTTTTTCTTCCCCTAACCTCTTCCTACTTAGGATTTGCAGTTAAGAGAGTCATTCAGTTTAAACTTATGAAAGCATTTTCAGATTTTTAACAATTCTTCAAGTTCAGCACCTTGGTATAAGGTTTCTGAAATTGACATGTCTATAAAGTCTTTAATCAGTCTTTTCATGCAGGGGATGCAGCAGCACACACATACCACCAGCAGGATCATTCCTACACAGATGGCAATCAGGATGTTCATCAGGATACTGCCCCACCCCCCAAACAATCTCTGGAAAAAGTCCGTCAATGGATTTGGTCCTGGTTTGGTCATGGCTGACATCTGCTGAATTACCTCAAGATGATTGTCTATCTCGTGTTTATGGTCAGGAATATATGAACAGCACTCCTCCTGGATTAAAGCGCACGTACCTCCTCTCGCCGCTAGGGTGAAGTCAAGAGCCATGCGGTTTTGAAGCACTGCAGTTCTCATGGCAGTCAGTTCATCAGTCACCAATTCTAGGGCAGAAAAGGTTGCAGTACTCATTATTTCGAGAAGTTTAGACAATTTTCTCAGTTTCCAGATTGATTTCATTGCTCCATATGCTAGTAATACACCTGCCCATGAGATGATGGTATCACCCAAGTCCATATGTGACAGTCCATTTTTCCCTAAGCCCACAGCATGATGGTTTTTCCAGCCTGCATTGATTTGCCCCACTGGATTGACATGCTTTTTGATTTCTCGTCGAACATTCCGAATTTTCCCTTGAGGTAAAACTGCTGTGTCGTATAGCCGGAACCAGGTACCCCAAATAACAGCTGCCGGACCAGTTCTCAGGTAACCACTTGTATGCTTTCCTATCAAATAAAAGACAACAGTCTTCTACTTTGGTAGTAACTTTACTATGCCCTGGCTCTGGATGAAACATTTTTTTGTCTGTCATAGACAGTTGTTTATAAAGGTCAGCATTATGTTTTACTTCATCAGTTGTCCTATGCATCAGTTCAACAAATGAATCATAGCTCGTGTTGCAATAGGATCCTGTGTTATCAGTCTTATTGTGGCATCTATAGGGAACAGTCACATTGCAATTGCTCCAACCCACCTGAACTGTATCATTTTTGTAAAAACACACAGTCCCCTTCTGTCGAACAGACAAATGCAATGCTACTTTATCTTGTTTTGTGACATCTGATGTATCATAGACTAAGTTTTCTCAGGTCTTGTTGGCTCCTAGGGGGACGGAAGTTAACAATAACCCCCCCCCCCGTATGCTGTTGGCAAAGCTGTGCAAATCCAGCAATTCGAAACATTGAAGGTCTCAGCATACACATATTTGATTGCCTGGTAAGTGTTGAAGTTTGGGTGCCACTCTGCGTACAACTCTGCACGCTTGTTTAGTCCAGTTTGTGTGGCTGAAAAAAGGAATGGCCGCAACAAAAAAATTATTGTCACTAATGCAGTCAACAGGATGGTTATGCAATACTTCCGAGGAAACTGTTGTTCTGCATTCCTATTTTCTCCGACTCTTCCGAATAGGTACATTTGGATCTTACTGGATTTTGTCATCTTTATTTCAGACGTGTTCTTACTCTCTGCCCTAATAGGACCTTCAGCACCAATGGTTTCTTCACTGGGGTTGAGACGGATTAATCCTATTGATCTGACCCCCCCCTTTGTAGCCAGACTTTGTGCTGAGGGCCCCGATGGAGAGGTAAGCTTTTTGTCCAGTTCAAAGTTCTTAACAAGTTTGCAGTGCATCAGGTGGATCCACGAAGCTTGCTCTGCTATCTTGACTGCAGTGGGTGTCGAAAGAAGCACCTGGTAGGGACCTGCCCACCTTGGTGATGACCAGTTGTTCTTCTTCTTGACAACTTTTATCTGCACCCAGTCCCCGGGTGTCACTGCCACTTCTGATGTCTTGGTTTGCTTTCTATCTGAAACAGAATTTGACTGCAACAGATGTTTAGAATTCATGACTTTCTTCATATATTCAGCTAGTGTAAAATCAGCTTCCTCGTCTGCTGACATGAGAAGTTTCCACTGGGGTGTATAGTAAGCCCTTCCAAATAACTTTTCAAAAGGAGTCAATCCTTTTGCTGTAGGGACAGCTCTCATGCTCAACAGTGCCAGGGGTAAACAGTATATCCAATTTTCTCCTGTCTCAGCTATCAATTTTCTCAATTTGTTTTTTAATATACCATTATGCCTTTCAACTAGCCCTGCAGATTGTGGATGGTATGTACAATGATTTTTTAAAGAAATACCAAAATGCTTACTTAACTGCTGCATGGTTTGGTTTACAAAGTGTGTACCATTATCACTGTAGATCCTTTCCAGAATGCTGAATCTAGGGATGATTTCTTTGACAAGTACTTTTGCCACCGTGGCTGCATCTGGATTTTTGGTTGGAAAGGCTTCCACCCATCTGGAAAACATATCTACAATGACAAGACAATACTTCTTATTTTCACATTTGTTCAATTGTATGAAATCCATACATATAGTGTGAAACGGATATGGTAGTGTAGGGAAACTCCCTTTGCTTGGGCTTTAACGCCCCTTGTGCATGATGTTTGTTACAAATCTGATACGTCAAACAAAATTATTTAGAGTAGTTTGTAAATCCGTACATTGCGAACACCTGGTTCACCAGCTGTACCATCCCCCCTATTGAGACATGGCACTGCCCATGGCTCAACAAAGCTGCATATCTAAACAAATTAGATGGTAGTATCAGTTTCCCTTCTCTAGAGATGTACAGCCCCTTTTCGAGAATTGCTCCTCGTTTTACCCATCGTTTTTCAGCTTGCGTAGTGAGTGTCTGCATTGTTTTTAACATTTCTAAGTCTAAAATCTCAGAGGGTTGTAATTCCTTATTTAAAAGAAATACTTCTGTGGCTGCTTGTTTTGCAGCTGTATCAGCTCTTGCATTACCTTTTGAAATCATATCGTGTTGCTTGGTGTGAGCTGTGCATTTACAAATGGCTACTTTCTGAGGTAACTGAATAGATTCTAAAAGGTCTAAAATAAACTGTACATGATTGATAGGTTTGCCAGTAGATGTTATCATTCCTCGTTTTTTCCACTGTTGCGTAAAAACATGTGCAGTAGAAAAAGCGTACTGGCTGTCAGTAAAAATGTTTACACATTTACCCTTTGCTAAGGTACATGCCCGTGTCAAGGCAATCAATTCTGCTGCCTGTGCAGATAAGTTGTGTGGTAAAGGTTTTGCTTCTGTAATTTCAGTATCATAAACTACTGCATATCCGACTAGGTTCTGTCCTGCAGGACCCCTTTTGCACGAGCCATCCAAGTAGTATGTCACCTCGGCATCATCCAAGGGGACATCCGTGAGATCTTTTCTAGGTAGTGTCTTTTGCTCAATTACCTGCAGGCAGCGGTGCGGTGTGCCGTCTGCAGTGGTTGGGAGCAGAGTAGAAGGATTCAAAGTCGTGCATCGCTCAATTGTCATGTGAGGTTGGCTCAACAATATAGTCATACAGGAAAGATGCCTAGCAGGGGAAAGATATGCCACCTTTTCTTGTAGTAAAATAATCGTGACTGCATGAGGTACTCTCAAAGTGAGAGGGTGGAATAAGACTACTGAGGCCGAAGCCTGTACTGCCATTACAGCTGCAACTACTGCTTGTACACAGTGGGGTAAGGATCATGCCACTGGGTCTAGTTGTGATGAATAGTAAGCAATGGGGTGTTGCTTATCCCCATGCTGTTGTGTTAATACTGATGTCATCTAACCCTGCTTACAGTCTACAGTTTGGAAAAAACGTTTATGGTAGTTTGGCAATCCCAGAACTAATGAGGACGCTATTAACTGCTTCAGTTTGCAGAAAGCAGATTCTGCTTCTGGTATCTATTGCAATAAATCTTGCGCTGCCATAGGCTTCTTATATATAAGGTCAGTTAGTGGTGCAGATTCCAAAGCATAGTTTGGGATCCAGCTCCGGCAAAAGTTAGTTGTACCCATGAAGGACATCATTTCCTTCTTGGTAGTGGGTTTTGGTGCTTGCAAAACTGCTACCTTTCTGTCCTCATCTAATGTTCTGCCTTCCTTGGATATTACATATCCCAGGTATTTGACTTGTTTTCTCCAAAGCTGGAGTTTACTTTTATTTACCTTATGTCCTTCAGCTGCTAGAAATTGTAGAAGTGCTATGGTGTCTTCTCTACAATCCTGCTGGGTGGGGGCTGCCAGCAAGATGTCGTCAACATAAAGTAAAATCTGACTGCCTCTTGGTGGGGTGAATCCTGCCAAGTTGCTTGCCATTTCTTGTGAGAATATTGTTGGACTTTCACAATACCCCTGTGGTAGTTGCGTGTATGTATACCTTTTCCCCTGAAATGTGAATGCAAACCAATACTGGCTGTCAGGGTGTATCAGTATTGAAAAGAACGCATTGCTGATGTCTACCACAGAAAAATACTTCTGTTGAGGTTTTAAATCATTGAACAGGGTGTGTGGGTCTGGCACCGTGGGTGCCCTTGATATTACTGCATCATTTACAGCTTGTAAATCTTGGACCATACGCCATTCTCCATTTGCTTTTTTGACTGGAAACAAGGGTGTTGCATGGTGAATCGGGAGATTCTGCCAGTATCCCTCCTTTACGTAAGACTGCTATAATAGGCTTTATCCCTGCCTCTGCATCTTTTCTTAAGGGATGCTGTCTTTTTTGTGGTCTAAATGCTGACTTTGGCGTGATAGTAACTGGTCCCGCTGTACGAATAAGTCCTACATCTGACTTTCCTGTTGACCAGAGAGTTTCTGGTATATTTTATAAGGCATTTTCTTCCTCCTTCAACAGGAGTGTCGATCAGCTGTCCTCACCAGACTGTAAGTGCACAGCTGGGTTGGTCTGAGTTATCCAATTCAACTTCTGTATTTGTATTCCCTGTTCTGATAGTTCTAGTTCTGTCTGTTTCTCCCATCTCGTGACTTTTTCTCCTAGGTCTGCCCATTCTATATTTCTGTTTTTGGTTAGGCTAACATGTGGTAATCGATTAGATTTATAAAGTGCAAAGAACTCCTGGGGCAATGAACAGCTGGCTACACTGTTCCCTTCTGTGTCCCAGTACAGGTTACGCAATATCAATCTATTTGCATGATTCTTAAACAATTCTTGCTCATATTCCATATCAGGTCCTGGTGTATTACAATAATATAGGGTACAGTGCAACAGGTGTTGCTTATCAATGTCAAGGGAGGGGAATTTGCTGATGGCTACATTCATTAACTCTTCGGTTACAGTCCCTGGACCAGTTGTAACCAAGTCCTGGCTGTACCAATAAAACATTTCACCCTCCGATTGCACTGCAAAGGTATCAGTTTGTCGCTGTGCTTCCATACCCTGCATGGTAGGGACTACTGCTATACCAAATAGCTGCATGAGGTCTCTGCCCAAGAGGTTTACTGGGCATTTTGCAGAAACAACAATTTTGCTTTTTTGTGTCAATCCTGAAACTGGATCAGTTATTGCAATGTCATGGGAGAGAGGCTCCCGATACAGCTGTCCATTAGCTGCTTTAACCAGTATGTAATCAGGTGTCTCTGTATTTTCTGGTAGTTTGGAGGGATGTATCAGGGTTCGTGATGCCCTTGAGTCACACAAGAATTTGACTTCCCTCCCTTCTACCAAGAGTGTAACTTTTGGTTTTGTGTCTGCTGAATAGAGCTCCAGGCTCAATACAGCTAGGTCTAATATTTCATTTTCTTCATTGTCACTTACTTCCTGCACTTCCTCTACTCCCTCTATCACATTCTCATTTATCCCTTCTTCGCTAGCCCCTTCTAGTGATTCCTGACTACCATATAGTCAGTCCTCACCCTCCTTGTTTTCCGTTGTTGCCTTCTTATTTTTCCTGCAATCCTTTGCCAAGTGTCCCTTTTTACCGCATTTAAAACATTCACCCCTTTTCTTTCGCCCTTCAAAGTCCTCTAATTGTTGATCAGATTGTTTGTTTCCCTGTGCATTTTTCTTGCCCTTTTTCCCGGACTGTACTGCATAAACTTCTGCTCCATCTTCTACAGAAAATATTTGAGCTTTCTTTTTCTTTTTGCTATTAAAATGCCTTTTGGCATGCCTAGCATATTCAAACAGTGATCGCAACCTGCTTGTACGATGATCTACCATGTGTTTTGTAATAAAACTGCTTATAGGTGCAATACTGCCCTTTAAAAATGCATTCTTTAACTGCTGTTCACATGGGGAATCTTGTGTTTGATCTTCAGGAACTTGCATTCCACAGTGGTTATTAAAACACTCTAATAGTCTGGCATAATACCGGTCATTAGTTTCACCTTCTTGTTGGATGCACTGATTAATGTAAGTCCAGTCTGCCCTGGGTTTCCATTTTTCAGAGATGCAGTTTGTAAGACCTTTTACTCTGGTGTCTAATTCTGCGCTGCTATGTGGGAGGGGTCTTTGTGCAGCATCACAGGGATTCCAGTTCCCACTAATCATATGCCAATCTGTCCCTACTATTTGTCTAACTACCTTTTCTACCTCTTCTCAGTTTAAGTTATAACTCAGCCTCATTCCTTGTAAGTCTTCAGAGAATTTTCTGAAATTAACTTTTGGATGGGGAATTCCCTCAGTGGCTTTCCGGATATCCTCCGGAGTCCAAGGTCTGTACACTAAAATAGTTGGGTCCTGATTGTCCTGACCTGCCTGAGGGTTGGGTACTTCTATAAGTGGACATATTTCTTCTCCTTCACTTATAGATCGTGAATTCTTAACCATTTGCCATAACTCTATGCCTTCATTTGAGTTACCTGCCTTTGTTCGAGACCTGATCTCGATGGGATCTCTAATATACGGTTTTATTTTCATAATGCCTCTTTCTTCAGTGACCACAGGATATCGTGGGGATGGACTAACCTGTTCACTTGCTTCATATTCCGGTAAGGGAGGCAGAGGTGCTGATGCTATTACTAAGTTATTGTCCTCCTTGTCTAAAAACATTGCTTTCGAATTTTTGTTCTTTTGTTCCCTACGGTTTACTTCCTCAATCCACCTGTGTGCCTGAGGAATTCCTACTTTACGTTGCTTTTTTACCCGACCTTTGGAATCGGTTTTGAGCTGTTTGATAAGTTTGATAAGCGAGGATTTTTCTAATTTTCCGTCAAATTTGTACTTATTAACCCATTTTGAATAATATTTAATATTGTCGGCGTGCTGCACTTGCATGTATTTTGCGTCTTCTGTTAACGGCGGATTTTGGGGTCTTTTTGTGCAATTATTACCCATTTTGTTCTACCCTTTTATCGTTACATAACTTCTCTTATTTTTTAATGTGGTACCACGGATTTTGTTATAGTCTTTTCAGAATGACTGCCTACTTATTCTGTTTCTCCTGATCCATGACAAAGACCGTAATATTTTTTGTCCCTGACTTGTAAGAAAAATACAGTCTAACAAAAACAATACATATCTAGTCCCTGATCTAAAACAGAAAACAGAAAAAAGTAGATTCACCTTACCTGAGCCCACGTGATTGATCACCAATTCGCGGAGACCTATCCTTCAGTCACAGATCAGAAAATGGCTGGCCTCTTTTGAACGACAATTCAGTCGGAAGACTTTTTAGATAAGAAGAACCGATTTGGTTTCTTCCCCGTATGGTTTCAACCACCTGGCCCGTCTGATCCGAGGTGAAGAGAGGGTTCCGGTCTGAAGGACCAATCTGTCAAAGGAAAAAACTTCAAAGACTAATTCACGTTAGGTTCAAGCAAGGCACCCTTTATTACTTGCAGCAAGGAGACAAAGCATGTATGCACAAGGTTTGTCTAAATGATTAACGACTAGTAGGTTATACTTATACAGTTCTTTTCCTGTCACATACAAAATTTTACATTCTATTGCTGACGTAGTTAGACACAGCTTTCTGTATGTTCTACAGAAAATATTGTTAGACTTATTGCTGACCAAGTTAAAATATCTGTCATTCTGCAAAAACATTTTGAGAAAAACAACCTGGCCTTGGGTTTATGTCAGTCCATTTCAGCACTTCAATTCTTCTATTCTACTGTTCTAATACATGTGTTACATTTTACCTAGATTCAAGGTACATTTCTAGCTTTAATACAAGTAATGCTGACTACGGTTTAAACTTTCAAGCATCTATTGTTTTCTTTATCAATAGCTTCTAACAGCTGCATGTTTTCTCATGGCATAAGCAGAAATCAATATCCCTTTGTTAATTTTCATGACATTAGCAAAATAGAATGCTTCTTGTTAAGTTTCTAATGGCTGTGCAGATTCATGCAGTGTGAACAGAATAAATGTATTAACCCTTTTAAATCTCAAATGCACTAAATGCACTAAGCATGCATATTACTATTACATGTTTTTCTAACATGGACATACTGCATCTCACTTCTCAGTCTGGGTAACAGTTCTCGATGTGTAGGCAACAGGTTGATCTTCTTGTAGAATGACCGCACCCAAACCAAATTTGGAAGCATCGCAGGAAAGTGTTACTGGTTTGTGAACATCATAATATCGGAATGTTGGGGACTAGCAATTGTCTGTTTCAGGACTTCAAATGCTCTTTTTTGCTGCTCAACCAAGACCAGGATACATCTTTACATGGCAGCTCTCCGAGTGGTGTTGATAGTTGGCTCAAGTCTGGAATGAACTTCCCTCGATAGTTGACCATGCCAAGAAAATGTTGCAGGGCTTGAACATTGTCTGGTGCTGGCATCTCGAGAATGGCTGTTTGTTTTGAAGGGTCTGGTCATAAGTCTGTACTTATAAATAAATGACCAACATAAGTAACTTCTTGTAGCCTGAATTTGCATTTCTGTGTATTGAGCTTAAGATTTACTTGATGTGCCCTTTCTAGAACTTTTCTGAGGTTTCTGTCATGTTCTGCTTCATCTCAACCTCCTACCAGTATGTCACCTACTATAATAGCACAAGGATACCCAGAAAAAAATTGTTCCATTGCTTGTTGAAAAACTTTATTTGCAGAACTCATCGCAAATTGCATTCTCAGAAATCTGTACCTGCCAAACGGAGTACAGAACATAGTGAGCAATGATGATTTCTTGTCAATCTGAATTTGCCAAAAATGAACTCTTTGCATCTAGGACAGAAAAAAATAGTGGCATTTGGCATCTAGGCTGCGACTTCGACTGTGCACATTGGATGATGAGGTCTTTGTAATGTTTTCTTCAAATCTCGTGCATCAGTACATATTCTGATGTCATCTGAGCTTTTCTTATGAGCTACCACGATGGAAGATACCCATTCAGTTGGAGTTTCAACTGGAGAAATCACACTTTGTAGTATCATTTTATCTAACTCGGCCTTGACTCTGTCCTGCATGGCTAATGGGACTTTACATGCTGGCCTGACAACTGGACTGACCTGTGGGGTCTAACTTTATGGGGTGCACAACTGGAAGTTTGCCTAGTTTGTCTTTGAAAAAGATCATAACAGGTAGTAAAAATGTACTGGGCGAAATTAGAGTAGTGGTCTTTCAAGCTGAAATGATGGACTACCTTATTAAATGAAAGCAGTCCCATTTTCAAAGTGCCTCTGAGCCCTAATAATGACTAGACGTGCCTCTTGACCACATAAAATAACAAGTTGTAGCTTCTTCCAGCAGAGTAACATGAAAGCACTACTGAGCCTTTGGTTTGAATTTCTTCACCTCTATAAGCAACAAGCTTTGCACACCTTGCCAAATCAAGTCGCTCACCTTTACATACTCTGGCAAATGTTTCTGCTGACATAACTTTACACTTGGAACCTGTATTGACTGAGCTCTTCGGGTTTGCCATTTAGCTACAAGAAGTTATCTTACTTTTAAATAATTTATGAACTGTACAAAATACTTCATTCTTTGCCCTTAAATCTACTGCATTGACCATTTCATGAAGCACTGATACACCATCAACATAAAAAGTAGGTTTGCCACTAACTGATCAACTCGTTTCTTAAAATGTTCCTTTTTGATAAAATAATGTGGCCCTTTTGTTTTACAAAACCTCTTGAAATGATTCCATTTATTGCATTTGTGGCATTGTTGACCAAAAGCGAAACATTTTTCCTTTATAGATTCATGACTTCCACCACAATTTTGACAGTTGGCAATGAAACTAGGTTGGGGCCCATGCTTTGAATTTGCTGACTCACTCTTATGCTTCACTGAGACTGTGCAAAGTCTGGAATTTGCTAGAAAGTTCTTTACCAATGAGTGCTGCAGTGGTTACAGCTGCCATGTGCTTGGGCTTTCTTTTAATTACGTGCTGCATACTTTCAGCATGAAGTTTGTCACTGTGCCTTCTAGAGCTGCTGTCATTTGTAAGCATATTTGTGTGCTTTTCTGTGAGCTTGTATATCTGACAAATCTCAATGGCCTTACTCAAAGTTAAAATCACTGTCACAAACCAAAATCTTTCTCACAATATCATCTTTCATACCACACACAAGTATGTCCTTTATCAACTTATCCCTTAAATCACCAAATCTGTACATTTTAGCTTTGTTTCTCAGGTCAGTTACTGTATGCTGCAAAAGTTTCACCAGGCTTTTGATCCCTTGTATAAAATGAAGTGCTTTTCCATTGTAACATTTGTCTGGGGGTTGCACTTTTCTCTAAATTTACATTGTAAGTACTCTTGACCAAGCTAAATTAAGTAGAATAAATGCCTTTATACAGTCATCTTTATCAGAAAATGCAGCTTGTATGAAACTATCATACTCTTGCAAATACTCTCCAGTCCTCAGCAATATTATTGTCAAACACAAGTGCACTGGATTTTCAAAATCTGTCTGCCATGCCCACAAAGTATGCACAAACACGCTGAAAATATGGCCCTTGTAATTATGTATGAAAAAAACAGTGATCTGAGGTTGTAACAACATTCAAATGCACATTAAACTTTTTGAAATACTGTACTTTGCGAAATATGCTCTGTAACAGTTGTACTGTGCAAAATATGCCTTGTAATGGCTGTACTTTGCGAAATAGCTTTACTGTAGCACTGCACATACATGCAAACACTTTTATACACTTCTGCTAACTCTGTTATCTTTGCATAATACGAAATACATATGCTTTGTGAAAATGTGGTTGTTTCCCCTTATTTTATTCATTTTTTGCAATGCAGATTTTTTATCAATATCGTACATATAGAACGTTCTGTATGCCTCGTTTCATGTTATGCAAAAAAGAAATAGTGCTGAGCAACTTTTTAATACCTGTAATTTGTTTTAGCTCTGTTTATGCAAAGTTTTGCATGTTTCAAGTGCTTTAAGTCGTTTTACCCGGGCCGCTTCTGACTTCATGCCCCTTGGATATGCCAGTTCTGACTCCTGTCCTTTAGACATGCCATTTCTTACACCACATCCTTTTTAGATATGCCTTTTCTGACACCATGTCCTTTTAGACATGCCACTTCTGACACCATGTCGCTCATTCTTCTCTAATACATATAACAAGAAGGCTTGTTGTTTTGTTTAGATGCTTTAATACATCGAAACACATCAGGATGGATAGCAGCATCATTAAATATGAACAAACTAGTTAACAGACAGACCTTACATACATACATGCTTTACATCTCAGCTGCTTACTACAAAATGGAAGTCAGGCTCGCACTTGCTCGGTATTTATACACTTGTGCAAGCCCTTGGATAGCTTCTTAAAGGTATATACACACACATTGATCTACACCCTCCCCAGAAGAATCAGTATTTTTGGAGGCTTTTGGTTCTGGCCTGTCTATATCTTGAGTTAACCCCCCCAACCCCAACAGATTATCTTATTGATTTGGTTTCCTGCTAGGCTTGGAAGGAATGGGATACCGTCAAACCAATTCCCAAAAGATCTGATAAATATTTAGCCCCGCCAACAGATAGTCTCTACTGGAGCAGAGGAGTCCCAGATGCTGTTATACAGGTGGTGGTAGCCACGAAGAAAGAGCTAGCAGAGCAGAGATCTTCTGTCTGTCCACCAAAAAGGGAGTCTAGAGCATTGGACAGAGTCAGAAAGTGAATCTTTGCCTCTGCAGCCTTTGCTCTGAGGTCACCAATCTACCTGGCAGACTTTACTAAAGAACTGTCAAATACTCTGAGTTCATGTCTACAGAGTAGTTCAAAAGAACACCCACACCAACTGCCTACTCTCTTATTCATATCAAATGCTTCAATTAAGTTGATCTCTCACACACCCAGAGATACCGCACAAGCAGCTGTTTCAGGCATTGTCATAAGGCGACATGCCTGGATGTGGCTATGTGACTTTGTGGAACCTTTTTAGACTTCCTTTATTAATGTCCCATTCAATGGCATTTCCTTATTTGGGCAGTCAGTAAAAGAGATGTTTACCTGCAGTGAACAAGATGGAAAGACTCTGCCATGGGAATCAAGTTTTCTACGTGTGGTTCAAAAATCTCAGGGACCTTTCCAAGATCCACAGTGATAATTCCTCCTGAGGCAGAGGAGGAAATTCTAATGGAAGACGTTGCCCTAGAGACAGAGGAGACCTGCAGAATCAGGGTTTCATGGACTCTTTTCCAGACAGACCCTTTCAGCACTCCTGAAGTGCTGCTCGACTGTCCAACTCTGGAGGCAGTTCGAGGTCAGTTGTCCTTGCATCCAGATGCCCGGGAAAGTATAACACAAGATTCATGGGTGGTAAGTATAATATCCAGAAGTTATTACATACCATTTTTTCTACCCCCTTCCTTCAAAAGGAAGAAGCTTCCCGACGTTCCACTCAGTCATAGGAAGGCAGCCACATAAATTCAAAAGCTGCTAGAAAAGAGAGCCATCCACAAGGTCCCAGCAGACCAAATAGGATTTGGAACTTATTCCCTCTTCTTTTTAGTGCCTAAGAAAACAGGGGACCTAAGACCCATTTTGGATCTAAGCAATTTGAATCAGTATGTGAAGAAATCAAAGTTCCAAATGGTCATGGTACAGACCATCCTACCTTTTTTCACAAGGATAATTGGATATTCTCAATAGATCTTCAGGATGCCTACTGTCATATCAAAATATACAGATGCTCCCGATGGCTGGAACCCAGTCATTTCCAATTCAGAGCCCTGCCCTTTGGACTCACCACAGCCCCCAGGGTGTTTACCAAATATATGGCAGTGGCTGCAGCTCTCTTGAGACTAAAAGGATTTTGAGTGTTTCCATATCTAGATGATTTGCTTCTCACCTCCCCCTCCAAGCCAGGGACTATTTACTTAAGATTTACAAGTCATTGGGTACAACAATAAACCATGTCAAATCAAACCTAACTCCAGTCCAGAACCTGGAGTTCACTGATACACTACTGGATATTACAACACAGGTAGCACTCCTCATCACATTCCCACTATCATAAGTCAGATTCATTTTGTTCTTTCCCATCTATCTCCTTCAGCAAGATCAGTACTTCAAGCATCAGGTTCCATGGCAGGAGCCATTGTACTACTTCCTTTGGCACATTTCTTATGCATGTTCTCCAATGGGCTCTGGTTGTTCAGTGGTCCATTCTACATCATCCCCTATCTTTTCCAATCAAAATTACTCCAATTTGCAAACAGCACATCCACTGGTGGATCCAGTCAGGCAATATTCATCTAGATCAACCTTTTATTCTACCAGCTCCAATGGCTACAGTTACCACAGATGCTTCTCAGTTGGGGTGGGGTGGGCGGCATTTCTTAGGAAGAAAGGTGCAAGGCATGTGGACCCCCAAGATACCAATTTGCATATCAATGTTCTGTAGATGAGAGCAATCCTACTTGCATTGCAGGTTTTTTTAAGATGCTCTCCTCCTAGGGACTATTGTAATTCAGATCAACAACGTGTCTGTAGTCTGGTATATCAACAGACAAGGAGGAGCTTGCTCTTATCCCCTCCACAGAGAGGCCATGAAAGTATGGGAACTGGTGATCTCCTGAGACTGCTTTCTAATTGTAATGCACATTCCGGGGAAAACCAATGTGCTAGTAGATATACTAAGCAGGTTCATTTTGATGCTTAACGAGTGGTCTGTCAATCAATCTGTGGCAGAAATGATCTTCTGTCATTGGGACTAACCTTGCTGCAACCTCTTTGCCACTTATCACAACAACAAGTGCAGCAGGTACTTTGCTCTTATCCTTCTCAGAGGGAGTCACTGAGAGATACTCTAGTCCATGCTTGGCCCTCGGTCTCCTTTATGCTTATCCCCCTCTCCCCTGATTCCCAAGTTTATACAATAAGCAAGTCGGCTGAAGAGCTCAGTAATACTCAATGCCCCTTTCTGGCCTCAGCAAGTATGGTTACCCCTTCCTACAGTCTCACCTTCGTTATCATCCATGGATAGTGGAGCCAGCTCCGGATCTCCTCTGTATCCATTAGGGATCCAACATCCCAGCATACAGGCTCTCAAACTAACCGCATGGTTTCTCCACTTCCAGTAATGGTTAGACAGCCCAGACTCTCTTTCCCTGTATGTGACATTATTTTGGCTTTTCAAAAGTAATCTACCAAAAAAGTATACAACAGCAAATGGAAAAGATTCTCCCTTTGGGCTTTGAATAATGAACTTGATCCTTTCCCTGCCCTTGTTTCTTTGATTTTTCAATTTTTGGCAACTTTTTTAAAGATGGAGCAAGTTTTTCTACAATTAAAGTTCAGCTGGCAGCAATTTCTAATTTTCACATAAGGAACAGAAATGTTTTTCTGGCTTTGTCTAAATTATGCAGTTATCCTGAAAGGTAATTTTCTTCTAAGACCTCCAATAAAAGATCCTTCTCCACTCTGGAGTCTGATAGTTGTGTTATAAGGTCCAACTCAGAAACCTTTTGAACCTTCAGCTAAAACTGATTTAAAATTCCTTTCATGGAAAACCATGTTCTTAGTAGCCATTACTTCTGCAAAGAGAATATCTGAACTCCAGGCTGTTTCTTCAAAATCACCTTACTTCATTTTTCATAAGGATAGGATTTCCTTATGGACTAACCCTTCCTTTTTATCTAAAGTGGATTCTGAGAATAACGTTAACCGATCCATTCATTTAACAGTATTCTTTCAAATTTCTGGAATAAAAGAGAGTACATGCTGCATCTCCTTGATGTACACAAGAGAACTGTGTTTTTAACTTCACAGAACAAAACAAATTAGAAAATCAGATGAACTCTTTCTTTTTCACCAAAAAGGCTGGGTTGTCTAGTCTCTGAAGTCACTCTTGCCAAATGGATTACAGACTGTATTTTTTGGATTTATTCTCAGCAAAACATGACATTCCTTAAACCTCTCAAGGCTCATTCAACCAGATACAATGCTGCATCATGTACCTTTTGGTCAAGAACATCTGTTGATAATATTTGTGCTGCAGCTACATGGTCCAATACTCATACCTTTGTTACTCATTGCAAGTTGGATATTATTTCTAGAAACAGAATATCTTTCCATGAGGCCCACTCAAGATCATTGTAGCTGGAGACTGTCCAATCAGTTGAGGAACGAATAAAAAGGACATCATCAGATTTAAAATGTATGTACTCACCATAACTAGGCATCTGTGTTGTCCATTTTCATTCTTCCTCAACTTTCCTTCCATCCATCCCCCATCCTTTTTCTTTGGGGAGACCTATTGGATTATGTTTGGAACCTACAGTTCTGGGATTGAGCCCTTCCTTTCTCTATCAGTTATACCCATCTTTGTTTAACTATAGGGATATATGGCAACAAACTTGATCTGAGGTAATGGGGATGGAATAGGGCATTATGGGTAGAGGGAGGTGTTCAAGAGCGGGATCTGAGATATGGAATATTTGGATGAGTCAGATCATCCGAAACCATCTGTTGAGAAAGAATGAAAATGGACAAAACAGTTGCCTTATTATGGTATGTTACTTTTAAATAATTTATGAGTAGAAAAGTATTTTCTATTTTGGAAAAATTATTTGTTAATTAATGAAGTAGTCATATTCTTAAATTGACTTAGAAGGGTAACTTTATATTGCTGGGAATCTACCCAAATTATATGACTTATTGGTACCGTACAAATTCTGAAGAAGGTAATAAAGTATTGTAAGGTTCTTAACATATGAGAACTTAAGGGAAAGATCACTGTAATAGCAAAGCTTTCATTTGTCTTCCCTTTGTACAGGACTTCTGCATAAGATTATTAAATGTCAGTTTACTAATGTTTTGCATCTTTGCGTCTTTATCACTAGGGTTTTGTTATACACTCATTTAGTGCAGAAGATGTATACTGTTTCCTCAGCTCTACCCAGAAAACATACTAGAGCAAATGTAAGAGATTTGCTCTCTGGATAATGAGCAGGAGTGTGGATCCTTTCTTAAGACCCATTACCATGTTCTCCACCTACCTTGCAAAATTTGACTCCTGATTCGCCTAATCTTTGTCAGAGTAAACTGGCAGTGTTAAACTCCCATGCAGGACAACCCACACAAACTTTAGTTTCTCTTTGGGTATGGAAGGCCTTCATTAAGACAGTATCCTTGCTCAGACCTCTGTTTTATGACACATTCCCACAATGGAATATATACTCCATATTGGCAGGGTTCAGAATTTCAGAATTCTGGCAGATCTAAATATTTTCTTTGTATAAGTCACGGCTGCAGTTGTGACATTTGGGAACCATACCCCAGCCAGACTAATTTCTCACCAGAGATGTGAATGTATTCCATGTATAAAAAGGAGTCAGCTCATGATATCTTCACTTCTTTCTTGCTGCATTATAGTGGCAGTAAATCCTTTCTGTTCTTCGCATCATTTGAGCTATTTTGTCATTTCAGCTCAGAATGACTAGAGCTTACCAGTACCCCACTGGCAAAGTCATTTTGTATTCTTGTTGGAGTTAATGGTGCTTTGTATGTTTTTGGATGGTGATAGATCAAAGGCCTTTGCCCATGCTGGTAATCCATGGTCAAAAAAGGAGTCCAAGCATGTATGTGGGCATCAGATTCCACTTAGAGATTTTCACTCTCAGTGTCGTTTTTGACAGGGACTTTCTTATTAGGTAAGATTATAGGATGGGAGAGATCCCACTGCTAATTTAATTGCTTGCTGTTTGGATTAGCTACTGCACCCAAAGTGTTCATTGAAGATCTGGCCTAGTAATATCCCATTGCAAAAACCAGTGCTGTGTACGTATGCCCTTATCTGGATAGCTACATAATTCAGACCAAATCCTACGAGGAGCTTCAGAGGGCAAAAATGTGTATTCTGAACTGTTTCCAGGACCTGGGGTTTTAACTGAAACTTCCCAAATTCAAACTGAATCCATCAGAAGCAGTGTCTCTTCAGGGCAGCATCACTAGATTTCCATCAGCAGGTGTTCCTTATGACAAAGCAACATTTCTTTCCCAATTTTTCATAGAAATGGCCAAGGGGGACTGTGTTACAATGAGGAAATTCCTTATGCACGCATTGACAGATCTGCCCCTGAGGAAATTACAGTGCTAGTGGTAACACTACCTTAGGCAGCAGAATACCCAGATTCTGGAGAAAAACATCCCCTTGCTACTCTGTATTCAAAATTAGATCCTATACTGGAACCTGTAGGTACAAAACTACTGTATGTAAGAATTCCTTATTTTGAGCATCCTCAAACTCCAAATCCTAACCATGAACATCTTGGACTCAGCTTGAATGGTTCATGCAGGAAATCTGAGGCTCTAGAGCAACCGAAACAAGGATCTACTGAAAAAAAAATCTGTGTGTCAGAGATAATGGCAGTCATTCTGGCTGTCAAAGCTTTAAAAAATTTTGGATAGTAGGAATCTGCATCGAATAGTAGAAAAGAGAACTCTTACGTAGTACATAAAGTATGGTGGGATAGGTTCCTACCCCTTTCACTGGCCAAATATGCATGGATGGGAGACTACCTTAGAATCTGGCATGACAGTATGGGCTTTCTACATTCTGTCTCAGCAAAATATCCCTGAGGACCAATTAAGCAGGATGGCTGCAGACTTTCACAAATGGATGTTGGGCAAGGCCACCTTTCTGAGCCTTGCTCACAGATGGAATACACTGGGAATATAATTTTTTTTTTTGAGCTGCAGGCAGCCAAGAAAATTCTGCCTGAGAGTACCTTGAAAAGAAACTTGGGCAGTGAATACCTTTTTTTCTTTAACTTGTTAGTTTTTTTTCTAACCTTATCCTCTGCCCACATGTTCATCGTGTTTCACTGTTGCAGTCATGACTGTAGGGTTCTCCCCTGCCGGCAGGCACGGTCGGCCAGAATCCCAAAGTCTGGGTCCGGTGTCGGCTGTTCAACCATGCCCCCTGACGTCAGAGCGCCAGGAGTACAAAGCTGACAGCCGACGCCATCTTCTCCAGTCTTTCTTGCCATGCGGTGATAGCAGTTCGCAAGTGCCGGTCGGCTGACTCCTGACGAATTTTACTGATATACTTCAATCCGAAGACTTTCTTCTCCACTCAAAGCTAAGTACCCCGTTGGGGAAACTTTTTTCTTGCTCCACTCCGATGTCAGAAAAAGTTAATAATTGTATTTCATGTGGGAAGCAAATACCTCATAAGGATTTTCATTCTTACTGTATTCCTTGCTTGGGCCCTGACCACGACGTAGCTAGTTGTCGGTTTTGTGCTAGATTCAATCAGTGTACAATTAAGCGAAGGTACGATTTTGCTTTTCATTACTTTGGTAGGCGCTTTAACTACTAAATGTCGTCGGATACGGTCCCGGCTACCGGAGTTCACAAACGTCGCAAGGATAAAGACAGGCCTCCGAGGTCCAAATCTGATGATAGCGCACAAGCGGAGCCAGCTTCAGGTTCAGCCATCATCAGTGAGGCGCTTTTGCAGCCCCTGTCGTCAGCCATTTCAGAACCGATGGCCGAAACGGACTCTCATGAGGAGCCAACCAGGCCTTTAAATATTTCTGTTGCAGGACCTTTGGACAATGCTCCTTCGGATGGGTCCGGAGCCGCTGTGTAGGTACCGGCTTCCGAAGGGGTTTTCAGGCCTACTCAGCTACTAATAAAGGCAAAGCCAAAGACAAAGGCAAAGACTCCTTCAAAGTCAAAGACTTTAACACAGGCCTCTTCTGAACCGGCTCCCAAGTCACAGAAACAGTTACTCAAGATGGCGGAGGATTTAATTACTGTGATTAGGGGTTCTCATCCCCCTCCAGACAAAAGGCCATGGCAGGATGTTTCTTATGATTCCTCTGATCAGGCTTCTGTTTCCTCAGTTTCTTCTTCTGATCAGGAGTACTCTTTCCCTCCTTATGAGGATTCTGATGCTGAAGAATCCATTGCTTCTGCTTCTCCCCCTGAGGATTTCTCTTTTGGGGAAACTTTGCATGAAATGAGGGAACATTTCCACTGGGAAGGACAGGAGTTTTCGGAATCCAAGAAAAGACTGAGGGAATTTCTTCTTCTTCCCCAACATAGACCCCTGGCTATTCCTCCTGTTTTGGATATTGTGGATGATGCCTTTTCGGAGGCTAACTTAACCCCTGACTCTTTTCTTCCTGCTCCTGTTAAGCCTGATAGATATTACAGGGTTCCTGATTCCCATCAGTTTTTATACAAGAACCCTTCTGCTGACCCTGAAACCATTTCTCAGGGTCCTAAGGGAGTTAAGGCCGCTTCTGCCACAAATCCCATTCCTACTGAAAAGGATTCTCGATCCTTAGAAAGATGGGGCAAAAAGGTGTACACTTCTGCTACTTTGTCCATTAGGGCTTTAAACTGTCAGTTTCATATGTTTAAATACCAGCAATTTCTATTGTCTGTCTTAAAACAAAAGCTTACTTCCATTTCTGCCTGTGCAGATGATAAGGAATTACATGACTTATTGCATGCCACTGAACAGGTTGGAAGCATGGTTTACACTGTGGATTTGATGCCTTGGAGGCTTCTTGTAGGGCTGCGGCCTCTGGTGCAGTCATTAGAAGGCATGCATGGCTAAAGGAACAAAATTTACCTGAACAAGTAAAGGCTAAATTATTGGATGCTCCTGTTCAGCATAATGTTTTGTTTGGATCAAAAGCTGAAGAGGTGATTAAAAAGATGGAGGATAAGGCGAAATCCATGCAAACAGTTAACGATTTCTTACAAGTACAGCCTCCTAGATTTAGCAGGAATTGGCCTTCAAAAAATTGGTCCTTTCCCTCTTCTGACAGGCCTCAGAGGGGTAGATATAGACGTTCCAGAGGGAGGCCTCAAACACAAGCTGCTTATAGACCAAGACAGTGGACTGCTTCCACCCCTAGGGGAGGAGAGGACAGGTCACAATCTCAAAGGAAACAAACTCAATGACTCCCTCTGTTGGGCTACAGGAACTTCTTGCCTGGAAGCCCCTCTCGGAGGAAAACTCTCTCTTTTTTATCAAAATTGGACTCAAATAACCCAAGACAAATGGGTTTTGGATGTGGTTTTAAGAGTTTACAAATTCCATTTTCATACCTTGCCAAGGCCAAGCGGATGGCCAGACCTTCCAAAACATCAGTGGATGGAGGCCTTAAACCAGGTGGAAGCTCTTTTGGCTATGAATGCCATAGAACTGGTTCCTCTTTCAGAGATGGGAAAAGGTTTTTATTCAAGGCTTTTTCTAGTCCCAAGGAAGCAAAACTCATGGAGACCCATTCTGGATCTGTCGGTCTTGAACACCTTTCTAGAGATTCCAAAATTCAAGATGCTTACTCTACAGCAGCTACTTCCAATGCTGTCCAAAATGCATGGATGGTAACTTTGGATTTAAAGGAGGCATATTTACACATTCCCATCAGGCAGGATCGCAGAAAATACCTCAGGTTCAAAGCCGGATCGAGGCACTTTCAATTCTCTGCGCTGCCCTTTGGATTATCTACTGCGCCCAGGGTCTTCACCAAATGCCTGGCTCCAGTAGTAACTTACTGCAGACTCAAGGGAATTCAAATTTACCCTTATCTGGGCGATTGTCTAATTCAGGCAGACAGCAAGGATGTCTTACTCCAGCATCTAGAATTTGTACAGAACCTCCTCAAGTTCCTGGGATTCTCTGTAAACATAAAAAAGTCAAATTCGACACCATCTCAACAGATAACTTTTCTGGGTGCACTTCTAAACACTACAACCCAGATGGCATTTCTGACATCCGAAAAACAGTTACAGCTGGCTTCAACTTTCAGAACCTTGGCATCTTTAACCCATCTATCTGCAAGGAAATTCCTGCAGGCTTTGGGTTACATGGCCTCCTGCATCCTTCTCGTAACATACGCAAGACTGCACATGAGGAAAATACAGTGGTACCTAAAAAGTGTATGGTCTCAGCATTGCCACAGTTTGGACATACTGATCTCAGTCCTTCCTTGCCTTCAAAAGGAATTTCTTTGGTGTTCCAGGGCATGTGCTCTAAACAAAGGGAAGCCCTTCCGTCTGCCTCCTGCCTCTCAGATTCTAACCACAGACGCCTCGGATTATGCTTGGGGAGCCCATTTTCAGGGCAGTTGTTTGCAGGGCCTTTGGACAAAGGATCAGAGGCACCTGCATATCAATCTAAAGGAAATGTTAGCCGTTCAGAAAGCTCTATTGGCCTTCAGGAATCTTCTACAACCAGGATATCTGTTAATACGGACAGACAACACCACAGTTATGTGGTACATAAACAAGCAAGGGGGATCTCATTCCTACCCCCTTTGCAGACTAGCCATGGATCTATGGAACACAGCTCTAGCTTGCAATCTGGATCTTCAAGCTCAGTTTCTACCAGGAAAACAAAACTTCCTGGCAGACAGTCTGAGCAGAAATCTTTCGGATCCACACGAGTGGATGCTGGATACCACAATATTCAGGATGATAACAGCAGTCTGGGGATGTCCTCACATAGACCTCTTTGCAGCCCATCTCAATCATCAACTACAGACTTTTTGCACCAGGTCTTTCCACAGAGAAGCTTGGAAAGTGGACGCCCTGTCATTCAGTTGGAGGAACCTCTCGGGATATGCCTTTCCGCCTCTTCCTCTTCTTCCACAGGTTTTATTGAAGATCAAACAGGACAAGCCCAAGATGATAATCTTGCTGGCTCCAAATTGGCCTCGGCAGTTTTGGTATCCAACTCTAAAAAAACCTATGCCTGGAGCCCCCTTGGGTTTTACCTCAGTCTCCGAACCTTTTGTCCCAACATCAGGGTCAGGTTCTACACTCCCATGTCAGAACTCTCAGCCTGGCGGCCTGGTTAATCCAGGGCCTTTGATTTCTTCTTTACTGCCCAAGCAGGTTATGGATGTCATTTTAGAAGCCAGACGTCCTAGCACTAGAAAATCTTATGCAGGAAAATGGAAAAGATTTTGTTCCTGGATGCAGGCTCAGGATTCTGATCCTCTTCTTCCTAACATTACTTTAATTTTACTTTACTTGACAGATCTCTTACATAAGGGTCTCTCTTTCTCTTCCATTAAGATACATGCCTCTGCTATTTCTGCTCATTATAATACAGACCCTCCCATCTTTTCCCACCAACTCGTGCAAAAGTTTCTCAGAGGAGCTAAGAACTTAAGACCTCCTAGATCTCCTCCTATTCCTGCTTGGGATCTCAACTATGTTTTGGAAAAACTAACCTTGCCTCCTTTTGAGCCTGCTGCCTCCTCTGACATCAAGTTTTTATCTTGGAAGACAGCCATCCTGTTAGCCCTGACCTCTGCCAGGAGAGTTTCAGAGTTACAAGCTCTTATGGCTGTGGAACCTTATATTATTTTTCATCAAGACAGGGTATCTTTGAGGACTAATCCTACCTTCATGCCTAAGGTGGTTTCCAAAGTGGCTTTAAATCAAACTATTCACTTGCCAACCTTTTTCCCCACTCCTCAAAATAAAGGGGAAAGGATATTACATTCCTTGGATGTGCACAGACAGCTATGTTTTTACCTGAACAGAACCAAGGACATCAGAAAATCAGAACAATTGTTTGTTTCTTATGCTTCAAGTTCCCAAGGTAAAGCCATTTCAAAACAGACCATTTCTAAATGGATTGCTCATGGAATCAGATTTTGTTATTCTCACCATGGAAAGCAAATCCCAGGGAATATACGGACTCATTCCACCAGAGCTGCTGCCACTTCTGCGGCCTTCCTCAGGGGAGTTCCTACCAAGGACATTTTGGAAGCTGCAACTTGGAGTTCAGTGCATACATTTTCTAAGCATTACAGTCTACCTCTTTACTCTAAGTCTAGGGCAGGCTTTGCCTCTGCAGTCTTGCTGGGCCTTTTAGCCGCCCCTTCGTCTTTATGACCTCCTCCCTTTCTTTCAGCTTTGGGATTCTACCCTACAGTCATGACTGCAACAGTGAAACACGATGAACATAGTACAGTTGTGTACACCTACCATAAATGTAGATGTTCGAGTGTCTTCACTGTTGCAGTCTGGGTTTCCCTCCCTCCTGTCCCCTCTTATTGTTACTTTTGTGTATTTCCTTTTTTCACCATTCTTCTGAGGTGTATTTGCAAAGATTATGGGACCTTTTTCATTTTGGGACTCCTGACATCTGGGGCAAGAAAAACTGGAGAAGATGGCGTCGGCTGTCAGCTTTGTACTCCTGGCGCTCTGACGTCAGGGAGCATGGTTGAACAGCCGACGCCGGACCCAGACTTTGGGATTCTGGCCGACCGAGGGCTGCCTGCCGGCAGGGGAGAATGCTACAGTCATGACTGCAACAGTGAAGACACTCGAACATCTACATTTATGGTAGGTGTACACAACTGTACTTTCTTCTTAGAGTGATTCAAAATGCAAGGGAGGAACCCCCCCCCCCCAACAATTTATTTTTCCTAATAGCTGCTGTTTGGTCAAAGCAGTATTGGTCCTGTCTGTTGAGGCAGGTAATAAAGGAGGATCTGGTAATTCCTGCTTCAGCATGTGCACCTTTTGAATCAGCTCAAGAAGTCCTTAGTGCATTCACACCTGCAGACACTGAAGCTTAGTCATCATGGTTTGAGCATGTATCATTTTGAATTTGAATAGTATTAGAGGAGAAACTAGGAGAACTAGTACTAGCAAGTCCTACCTAGCCAAAAAGAAGAGATTTTCACTCTGATGCCAACTGTTTCCTTGATTCTATAAAAGGTAATGCAAGAAGTGCACACTATGATGCCAATTCAAAATTAGTCAAAGTAGAAGACAGGGCAAAATGAAATTTTAGGTTTATAGTCATACCAGAAAGGGTGGAAAGAGTGGACTTTTCAAAAATTTTGAAGGATTGTATAGATAAATGATTGGGTGACCTGATGCATGAGATAGAAAGAGCACACAGAGTAAGCATCACAGCAGCAAGAGCATCAAAGCACCACCAGACACTCGTAATAAACATATTAGATTACCAGTTAAAAGAAGATCTTTTATTCTGACTGTGAAAGAAAGGCTCAGTGCTGTAGATGGGCAAAACCAGAGTATTTGTAGCTGGTGATAACTTACATCAGACATATGCAAAAAGGAATGCACGTATTCCCTGTTTTAAAAAAGTGCAGGGAAATGAACCTCAGATTCAAACTCCTGTACCCAGCTTATTTCATGGTGTAGTATCCACTAGGTGCTATGATGTATGAGTTTCCAGGAAATGCCATGGAATAACTCCGTGAAAGAAGAGTGGAATTAGAAGGAATGCACAAAAGACAGAGTGATGGGAAACTTAAAGGCAAGAGAGATAAAAGGGCCTACACAATTAAGAGAGAGGTCCTACAACTGTATAAGACCCCACCCCAGGACCCTCACTGTCTTTGTGTGTACTGCCTGAGGGCAGCACACCTGGATGTGGACTGCGTGGCATGTGCCTCTTTTGGAACCAGGGCCTTACAAGGTCAAAAGAGCAAGCTGGTTTTCAAAGGTCTGATTCTGACCCAGATGGTGTCCACTTCACAACCTTCCTCTTCAATATCTCCAGCAAAAAAGGCCAGCTAAACCAAAGCTGAAGAAAAAAAAGAAGTCCAAGGAGAGAAAATATTTATTTATTTTATTGACATTTGTTAACCGGCTTGGTTCAACCGAGCCAGGGTCCCATTTTCAGTGGAGACCTGAGGAGAAAAGCTCCAAACAAAATTTACAATTTTACTAAAGGTAAACAACAGTTACAATAGTTTTGTTTACTACAACTACTACACAAGATCAATCTACTACTACTATGCACAGCTAAAATATTCATTAAAGCAGTAAAAAGCAATATTACAACAGAATACCATAAGTAAAATTCACTTTCAGTAATGAATCAAAAAGACATTGTATTACAAGATAAACTTGAAGTGATTGAAGAGAGATTGGAGAAGCGAAGAAAGCAGTCCCCAAATCTATCTGAAATACTAGGTCCAGCACCAAAGACTCCCAAGAAGACGGGTAGAACAGTTTATCAGATCAGGTCTCCTACATCTTCTCCTCATTTCTTACTGGAGCTAGTGAGTTTTGGGCTCCATTCACCCTTTCTTGAGGTGAGGTATTCTTTCAGACCAGCTTCAGTGGCATCTTCTTTGCGGTCCTTCCTTTCATCGAGATGCCTTGCCAAATGGATATCAGTTGGATGATGCAAAGGTTCCTACAGATGTAGATCCAACTAGGGGTTCTCCCAGTATAGTTCCTTTCAGTCAAGCCCAGTAATGGTCCAGTTAGCCCCCCCTCCATTAGTTTATCCTGTACTGGTCTTACCTTTGGGTCTGATTTCCACAGATCTGAGCCTTTCCCCAGCACCCATGTTGGAGCCAGCAATCCTTTCAACTTTGACTCTGGCAACATTTCTTACTCTCACAACTTTGATGTTGTCAGATTGGGTTGAGTCTTGGGGCAGAAGCCTTAGAGCTGGGACTTGAGAGGAGTGGAGTCGACTCTGAAGCTTTTGGATCCATCTCAGAGTGAGTCAGAACAGAGGATATTACTCCAGATTGGAAGAATGTCTCTTTGGCTCCAATTGTAGTCTTGGCTTTTGAGGTGTTTGAACGGGTTCTGGACAGACCAATCAGTGTTCCCTCTCTTACGCTTGGCTCTGTCCCAACCCTTATTAGATTCTACTACTGGAACATTCACGTTCACTTGGCTTTGGGGATACTCGATATTTGATTTCCCAGCCTAATTCTGACACTTCTCCTGAAGCTCACCAGAAACAGGGTCCTAGGATACAGATGTGCAAAAGGAGGCAGTTGCACTCTTCTCCAGAGTCAGTCACAGAAGACACAGAATTGAATGACGGTAAAAGGTCCCCACTGTCCCCCCTGGAAGACATCACCTTTGGTGACATCCTAGAAATGATGGAATAAGGAGGGTTTTTTTTTTTTGCTCAAGGCTTTTTGAGCTGGCTCCTCTACATCTTGGGTGATGCGAGCCACTGATAACCTTGTAGAGCTGGTGGTGTTGAAGGATCCTAATGTGGTGGAGCCAGTTCCATAAAAAAAAGACAAGATCTTGGTCACCCCTAAAGATAGGAAGCATTGGAGCAAGGTTCCACCAGTTGATGCCATGGTTTTAATGGCAGCCACAAAGAAGAAATTCTGTGAGAACAGTACCTCTGTCCAACCTCCTAACAGGGAATCAAGGGCTTTGGATAGGTTTTAGGAAATGGACATACATATTAGCGAACTTTGCACTTAGGCACTGAATTACCTTGCCCATATGAAATGTTTTAGGAGGGACTTGACCAAACAGCTTACCAAGTTCCTCTCTGGTAACTTACCAGTGGATATCAAGAAAGTAGTGGACTCTGAATTTCTACCCTGCAATTCATGCCCAGTGTATCCATGCATCTGCTTTCCAGCCCAGCTGATAGTACATCTGGAGCAGCAGGCACTAGCATATACCCATCTGCTTACATGCCTGGATGCGATTATGTGATTTTGTAGAAGGCTGTAAAATGTCGTCCATTAATGGACATTTTAATGATTTGACCCTTTTCAGTCTTAAGGTCAACGAAACACTAACCAGGAGTGAACTAGATGGTAAGATGCTGTCTTCTGTTGGAATCCGGTTTTCAACCCCTCAGAGGACCTTCTCCAGGAATCACTGGGGGGAGGATGTGGTTCAGAAAGTCACTGGTTTTCACTAGGATGCTGCTGTTGACAGATTCTACCCCAGTGGATGCCATGGTTGTAACAGCAGCCACAAAAAAGGAACTCTGTGAGGAAGGTACCTCTGTCCATCCCTAACAAGGAGTCATTGCTTTTGGACAGGTTCCTTGACATGGGCATACACATCAGTGACCTTTGCACTTAGGACACTGAACTATCATGCCTATATGACGTGTTTTCAGAGAGACTTTGCCAAAGAGCATTCCAGATTCCTCTCGGGTAACTTGCCAGCAATCATCCAGAAAACAGTGGACTCCTAATTGAACACCCTGCAGTCCATGTCTAATGTATCCATGCATCTGCTTTCCAGTGCAGCTGATAGTACACTAGCCTACCTATCTGCTGACATGCCAAGTTATAAGTATGTGTCTTTGCGGAAGGCTTTAAGATGCCCTTCATTAATGCCTATTTTGATGGTTCAAATCTTTTCAGACCTAAGGTCAAGGAAAAACATACCAGGACTGAACTAGATGGTAAGACACTGTCTGCTGTTGGAATTCATTTTTCAACTGTTCAGAGGATCTTCTGTAGGAATCATGGTGGGAGGGGGATGTGGTTCCAAAAGTCACAGGTTTTCACTAGGATGCTCCTACAGATAGATCCCCCAAGACAGGAGTGTAGGCAGTTTTACTGGATGTCACCCTCTGGGATTTCACAGTCCTTTCACAGAGAAATCCTAATAGCACTCCTGAAGGATTGCCTGACTGCTGAAATCTGGAGGTAGTCAAGGGTGCTTATCCCGGCATCCTCAAACCTGGCAGGCCATCACAAAAGATACTTGGGTGCTGAAGATTATCATCAGAGGTTATAGTATTCATTTTCTTTATCCCCTAAAGGAAAATATAAAGATTCCTAATATTCCACCCAGTCAGATGGAATCTGCAGTAACAGAAGTAAAAAAAAAAAAAAGTTAGTAGAAAAAAAAAAAAAAAAAAGAGTCATCCAGCAGGTTCCTTCCAAGACCAATTAGGATCCAGAGTATATTCCAGGTTCTTTTTAGTTCAGAAAAAAACAGGGGACCTCAGACCAATTCTGGAACTAAGTCATCTCAATCAGTTCATAAAACAGACAAAATTCCGGATGGTCATGGTTCAGTTTATTTTGCCTTTGTTGAAGACGGACGATTGGATGTGCTCTATAGATCTCCAGGATTACTAGTAGCATATCAAGATAAGGAAGCCATTCAGAAGGTTTGTCCATTTCCAGCTAGGGATCAATCATTTTCAGTTCAGAGAACTGTCCTTTGGTTCCCCCCCCCCAGCCTCCCGGGTATTTACCAAAAGCATGACAATGGTATCAGCATATCTCAGACTGCTAAGGTTCCAGGTGTTCCCATATCTAGACGAATGGCTGCTCATCACTACAACCAGGAATCTTCTAGTGCAACATCAGGATTTCTTTCGCCAGTTTGTCTAGAAATTTGGGTTTACAGTCAATCAAGCAAAGATCCATTTGACTCCCATTCAACAGATGGAGATTATTGGATATGACTTGAATGCAGCTCATCAGATTGCTAAATACCCAGAGTCCAGAATATTATCTCTGCATCAGGTAGCTCTTCAGGTTCTTCAACATTCCTTTCCTACAGCGAGACTCTTCCTTTCTTTGCTAGGGTTGATGATGTCAGTGACCATGTTAGTTCCCCTGGCGAGATATTACATGAGAGTGCTTCAGTGGAACCTGTCAGTTTAGTGGTGACAAAGGTCTTGTCCTCTGCATGATCAAATTTGCCAAACACCAGTCTGCAGAGATCATATCAGGTGGTTGACCTCCCTACTAGTAGTTGAAGGTTGACCATTCTCATCATCAAACCCACTGGCTACAGTAACCACATATGCTTCCCTACTGGGGGGGGGGGGAGCATTTCAAATGGAAGATTGTTCAAGGTTTCTGGTTATCCCTGGAGGCCAGTCTTCACATCCAGTATCGTTGAGATGAGGGCAGTCTGCCTGTTGTTGCAGGCTTTTCAGGACTGCCTTCCCAAGGGTATGATTTCTATCCAGACTGACAACATGACAGTAGTTTTTGTATATCAACAAGCAAGGGAAAACTTGCTCATGTTTGCTTTCCTAAGAAGCCATGAGTATGGTAGTGGGTGATATCTTCCCATCATTTTCTTTTAGCAACACACATCCTGGGGACTTCCAGTGTTCTACGGAACAAGTTGAACCAGGACTGTTCTCCCTCACAAGTGGTCCTTCAATCAAATGGTGGCAACTCAGATTTTCAGCTGCTAGAGCCAACCTTGCTGTGATCTTTTTACTTTGTACAAGTGCAGCAGCTACTTTTGCAGTGATCCCTCCATAGGTTCAGTCACAAAAGGATGCTGTAGTTTACAGCTGGCCCCTAGGTGTCCTGTACAACCCCCCCATGGCTTTGAGAATGAAATTCATTCAGAAAGCCAGAAGGTGCAAGACCGGGGTGATCCTCGCTGCTCCATTTTGTCCCAAATAGGTTTGGTTCACCTTCCTGTGGCCCTGTCTAGGACAACCACCCTGGATGTTAGATCACCATCCAGACCTCCTGGGTTACCCATCCAGGCTACCCTTTCCAGACATAAAGACCTTAAAACTAATGACATGTTTTTTATTCCAATTCTGACTGTAGCTGGAGATGCCAGGCTGTCATCTTCAGTGGTTCACATTTTGTCAGCTTCACAAAAGCAAAATACAAGAAAGGTGTATTGAAGCAAATGGAAAAGGTTTTCTATCTGGGATTCTTCCAGGGGATTAGATCCTTTCTCAGCATCACTCCCTTCCATCCTGGACTTTTTATCAGACCTTTTCCACAAGGACTCCAGTTTTTCAGCAATCAAGGTACAGATGACAGCCATTTCTGATATTGACGCTGGACACAATCAAACACCCATAGCTTCACTTTAAAATTTCTAAAGCCTTTCTCAGGAGAACATTGTTATTGAGACAGCCTATTAGAGACCCTGTTCCTCTATCCCTTTGAACCAGCAGCCACACTGGACTTCAGATTTCTGTCTTGGAATACTATTTTTCTGGTGACAGTTACTTGTGCTAGAAGGATTTCTAAGTTACAAACAGTCTTGTAAACCTCTGTATATGATTTTTCATAAATACAGTGTGTCCTTGAAAACCAACCCCACTTTCCTTCCTAAGAAGGCATTTGAAGTGAACCTTAATCAGACAATCAGTTTGCCAGTATTTTTCCAAAGTTTTCTAACAAAGAATAGTATGTTGCACATACTGGATGTTGACAGCCGAGAGTTTTTCTACACAGGACCTAGGATATAAAGAAATCTGATCAGTTGTTCATTGCTTTCTGAAATGCTAAATTGAGCCAAAGTGGCTTTCGGACTGTATAACATTTGTTTTATAATAAGTTAGATCTATCTTTACATAAAAAAACAAAAGTTCATTCTGCTAGGGCTATAGCTACATTTACTGCCTTTATGGGTAGGGCTCCTATTGATGGCATTTGTGCCGAAGCAGCTTGGTCCGCTCTTCACACATTTGTGTCTCACTACAAGCTGGATGTACAGTCTGGGTCACGTGCATCATTTGGCTCCACCATTGTTAGGAATATCTTCCCTGATACCAAACAAGTATTTGTCAGCTTGGTAAAATGTCCACAAGGAAAACAGACAACATCAGATATGAAAGTTATATACTTAACCATAATGCTAGATCCATGTTGCCTTGTTTTTGTCCAATTCAACATCCCTTCCTTCTTCCCCCTTCCAATATTGTTATCTACTGATCCTGATGATCAGATGGACCTCACTAGGGCTGGGACCTTGTTTTGAACAGTCTTTGATTGCTAAGGTTTTCCCTTTTATGACCATTCCTTGTTTCCTTATGGGTCCGAATATTAGGTTGGTTGTTATGTATACTGCATGAGGTGTGAGTTGACAAACTCAATCTGAGGTCCTTCTGGGGGAAGCTGAAGAAATTATGGGCAGGGTAGGAGCCAGAGGCCTGGATCCACATTTCCAAAAGGTGCTAAGATTGGATTCGGTCAGATCCAATAATGAAAAGGTTGAACTGGATGAAAACAGGAAAACACTGATCTAACATTATGGTAAGTACATAACTTTCATTTTGCTTACTTTAGCACAGTAAGTGAAGACAGAGCCGGGAGAGTTAAATGTCTCTTTTTTGATAATAACCGTAGAATGATGAAGTTGTTAGTGCAAAGATTAAGGAAACAAAGTAGAGACAGTGATACCACACATCAGGGACCCAGATGCAGATATAATGGATGGTAGTGAAGACAAATTATAAGCATTATTATTAAGCAAGTACTGTTATTGTAGACATGTAACCTCCTGACTGTACTAACAGTACAATCTGTGTAAATAAGACACTCATTGTAGATATGTAACCTCCTGATTGTACTATGTGAGTGTCTTATTTACACAGATTGTACTGTTTGTACAGTCAGAAGGTTACGCGTCTACAATAACAGTACAATCTGTGTAAATAAGATACTCACATGGTACAGTCAGGAGGTTACATGTCTCCAATAACAGTACAATCTGTGTAAATAAGATACTCACATAGTACAGTCAGGAGGTTACATGTCTACAATAACAGTACAATCTGTGTAAATAAGACAGTCGCAGAGTACAGTCAGGAGTTTACATATCTACAATAACAGTACAATCTGTGTAAATAAGACAGTCACATAGTACAGTCAGGAGGTTACATGTCTACAATAACAGTACAATCTATGTAAATATACTCAGGAGCAGGTCGATATTTGTACAGTCAGGAGGTTACATGTCTACAATAACAGTACAATCTGTGTAAATAAGATACTCAGGAGTAGGTCAATATTTACAGTATTTACAAGAAGTACATTGCAGGTGACAGTATGTTGTACGCATTGGAGGCTTCAGCGGGTCATAATAGTAGATGTTTGAGTAGAGTCACTGTTGAAGTATAGTTTCCCTCTCTCCATCCCTCTTCTACTGTCATGGACATCCTGGAACTAAAGTAGGTACCAGTTCATCTCCCTTCTTTACACATATGCACACAAATAAACAGTTGCTGGTTCTCCTGGACAGCTTATTGCTGTATTCTTAGGATACCTTGTATAGCAACAAAGAGGACAGGTGGTGATGGTTCACCTAACCAGTTCTGTTGTCCTGAGGGACACCTACATTTTATTGGGGGGGGGGATCCATTCTGAAGCAGTATAAGGACTGCCATTGCTAGAGTTCCTGGCCAATAAAAAAATGACGATGAAGCAAACTTTTTTTTTTTTTACATGAGGAATGTGGCATTGTGCCAGAAAAGGAGGAGTCAGACTGGCCAGGTAGAAGGATTCACATCTCTGGAAGTCAGGGTGGTCATTAGTCCTTAACTGTGACAGAGTCGCAAATGTCACAGATGCAGTTGTGATCCTACTTGAACATCTGCTGCTATGGCAAGTTTTTTCTGCAGCTGCACTTTTCTCTTATAGAAGATGCTGTTCTTATTTACCATCAGGGAGCTGAAGAGAATCATGAAGCTGCAGACCCTGTCGGTATGACCACTGAATGACCATCCACGAAGACCATTTTTTTGTGTTTACTACCACTCATTCCTGCCTTTGTGTCTTCTTCACACAGTACTTGAACAAAGGAGAGTACCTGCTGCACTGCATAGTTGCCTACAGACAGCTCAGGCTTTATTAAATAGGATGAAAGCCATTTGTGAAGACAATAAGAGCCACAAGAAAAATAATTACCAATGATGTCTTTCAGACTGGCTGGCAGGTTGTATACTCTTTTGTCGTCAGTAGCTGGGCAAGAGTTGCCTTTCCTTCAAGAAGTACAGTACACAATGTCTGTGTTTGCATCTGCATCCTTCATCATCCTTCATTCTTGGCCCTCCCTGCATATTTTTTGCATAACATTGCAAGTTGGTCATGGCTTCAAGGTGCAGGAATTTCAGTAGAGCCATCTTGATTAAGGAAATATTCCCATAGAATGTCACCCAAAATGTCTTTTTTTATTGATAGGTGGTGGTGCTGCGGTAGCGTTGTCGCCTCACAGTAAGACATCCTGTTCGATTCTCAGCTAGAGCGTCTTCTGTGTGGAGACATGCATGAATGGGCGTGCCTTCGTTGAAGGTTGTGCATCAGGGCCGGCAACTCGGCACGTAAAAATCTACTGCCAATCATTAGCGGACTGGAGTTCCGCTGTGGCGACCCCTAACCGGGAAAAGCCGAAAGACACAACAACAACCAAACTACTGAAGGTTGCTCACACTATAAATGAACAGTAAATGAAAACAAAATGTGAGCACACCAACACAGCCACCAGAAATATATACAATAAAAAGATTTATTGACAAGGATTAGCTCTGTTGCGGGGTTGCCGCTTCATCAGATCCAAGTATAAGAATAAAATCAACACAAGATACATTGAATATAAAAGAAGTTGTAACCAATCAACAACTGTTATCAATAAAATAATTATATCAATTAAGCAAAAATCAACGCCTCCTATTTAAGGCAGCTCTAAGAGGAAGGAATACCAGAGTTTAAACCTGGAAACTTATGTGCTTCTAAAGATACAGTCCATTTTACCTCAAGCATTTCCACTTGATTATTAATATCACTCCTTTTGTTACTAGGTGGAACTACTTGTAAAAGCCTAAAATAGAAAAAATTATGTCCTGACAAATTTACATGAATAATTAGGGCATTAGTGAGAGTTTTATTACGACTGTAGCCTAAATGCTCTAATATGGGTTCTCTTAGCTGGTGTGTAGTCTTTCCTACATAAAACATTTACATGTACAACATGTTGCTAAATAAACTAGGTTATTGCTCCTACAAGTCGCCATAAACCTAGGTAAAAAAACACATCCAGTCACTGGATGAATAAATTATTAAAAGGAATTGGCCCATTTTGCTAGCTGACAGCAAAGTAGGGAATATTGTTGGTGAGTGTCCTGGCTTTATTTTCAGGAATAACATGAATAGGAAAAGGTTATTATGTTATGGACATGGACCTAAAAACCCTGTCTCTGAGCCAGCAATGAGTAGGGGCACTTTTCCATGTAATAATTGTAAAGCCTGTTTTTCCATTGCCCTAGATGCTCAATTTATTCATCCAGTGACCAGACGTATTTTTTTACCTAGGTTTATGGCAACTTGTAGGAGCAATAACCTAGTTTATTTAGCAACATTTTGTACATGTAAATGTTTTTATGTAGGAAAGACTACACGCTAGCTAAGAGAATGCATATTAGAGTATTTAGGCTATATTCATAATAAAACTCTCACCAATGCCCTAGCTAATCATGCAAATTCCAACAGCAAAAACAGACGATCCGGAAGGCTGATTAAAAAACAGTAGTTTAATAAAATGCAGTAGGTTAGCGCTTTCTGACTGTATGCAATGTTGTTCATTTTATGTCGGTAAAACGAATTGTAGATTGAAAGACAGGGTGTTACAACATATGTCAGTTATACGTACAGCCAATATACATAATGCCCTGTATCAACATGTAAAGCAGTACCCTGGGCGTGTATTTTCTTTTATGGTTTTGCAGGTTATTCATCCAACCAGGAGGGGGGGGTGATTTGAGAAATATAACAGAATGCAGTGAAACTAGATGGATAATCAACCTGGGTGCTGATAGAGTACCTGGCCTGAATGGTATCACTCCTATCAAGCCTTTTTTAAAAAAGAGGAGGGCTTTTTACTGAGTCTTTAATTGGCTGTTATGTATTTTAAAAGGTGTTCATAATTTTTGTATGTTGTCTGAAGAAGGGTTTTTTAAACATGAAAGCGCTAACCTACTGCATTTTATTAAACTACTGTTTTTTTATCAGCCTGGTGGTCCGGATCGTCTGTTTTTGCTGTTGGAATTTGCTGTGAAGCTGGACCTTAAGTGCGAAGTCTGCAATTGTATTTTTAGTCATGCAAATTCGTCAGGACATAATGTTTTCTATTTTAGGGTTGTACAACTAGTTCCACCTAGTAACAGAAGGGGTGATATTAATAATCAAGTGGAAATGCTTGAGTTAAAATGGATTGTATCTTTACAGCACATAAGTTTCCAGGTTTAAACTCCGGCATTCCTCGTAGACCTGCCTTAAGTATGAGGTGGTGATTTTTGCTTAATTGATATAATTATTTTATTGATAACAGTTGTTGATTGGTTACAACTTCGTTTATATTCAATGTTGATTTTATTCTTATGCTTGGATCTGATGAAGTGGCAACCCCGCAAAAACACTAATCCTTGTCAATAAATCTTTTTATTGTATATATTTCTGGTGGCTGTGTTGGTGTGCTAACATTTTGTTTTCATTTACTTTTTTTTAATTAAACGAGAAACATCTTTATTAAATTATCATTTATAACATGAAAACAAACCATGTTGACATAATTTTAGTTGCAAATGTTATACATCACTTATAATCTATTCAGTCACTGTCACTCTAACATAACAAAACATATTCAAATCCTGCCTTCGTTTAAACCTCATTCCTCGTCTGCATGTATTGTTCCCATGATTTCTGTTTTTTCTATGTAATTTGCTCCTTCCCTTTTCTAAAGATCCCATTTCCAGTTGTTTTATCTCTGTTGCTGTATTCAGTACTTCTAGTACAGTTGGTTTAGACTTTGATTTCCATTTCCCAGTAACAGCCTTTTTGGCAACCATCATAATTAGACTCAACAAGGCCTTACTATGTCTAGGCAATTCCAATTCTGTATCTTAGCCCAAAAAATGATTTCCTTAGTCATACCAAGTTCTCGCCCAATATTTCTGAAAGAGTATTTTACAGGGAATGTTTAAAGTCTATCAACTCATTGCACTTCCAGAAAATATGTTCTCAATTACCTCTTTCTTCTCCATCACACCTCCAACATGTGCTGTCTACCTGAAGAAAATATCTATGCAAACACTTCCAAGCAAAGATCCTAAATATTCTAGACTTTGTTGCATAGTTGGCAGACATATCCCTCCATTGTTTCTTTGTGAATTGCTTATCTGCTCTCTCTTCCCAATCCTTTCTAATCTCCTCTGATTGATTCTTATAGTCATCATGCAATATTTTATATGCCCTACTAATTATTCATATTTTAACAGCAGCTTCTGTTTTAGATTCTACTAAAAACTCTACTAATGCTGGTCTTTTCCTTAAGAGCCCGTATTTCTTTCTCTTTGCTTATGCTCTGATATCAATTCTTGATAGGAAGGCAATCTCTAGCCTGCAGTCCAGCTCTATTACCTTTCCCTGTCTAACTGTTTGCCCCCAATACCTTGGTTCTTTTGCCAGTTTTCTCCAATAAATTCCAGCCCTTTCTTGCCTATTGTCTGCATTCCTAATTGCAGTCATCCCTATTGACAGAATCATCTTTCTCCATTCCCATGTTGGCTTAGTTCTTAGAATACTTTGTTACTTTATGAAAATAATATTCTATATCGTTATTGTTATTCTGCATCCAAATTCCAAGACTGTCCTTGTTTCCTGAGCTTCCCCCCCATTTCATCATCATCCTTTTCAAATTTGAATTATACGTTTTTGCTTGTGCTGTGTATAGGAGCCTTAACTGTGTAGCTCTGAAATACCCCTTCAAATTGGGTAATCCCAGACTGCTTTGATGTCCTTCCAGTCCCATATTGCAGTATTCATAATATGAGGGATTCCCTGCCAAGGCAACCAGAACATCCAGCCAGTATACCAAAGACTTAAGCTACTGCTAGGTACATGCGACATTGCACACAGGATACAGCTGGCGTAGGCCTTAAAAGGTGTTGTCTGTACATACCATCCTCAGAACTTCTCTGCCACCAGTCCGAACACCAACTTCATACCGTTTGTCTGATTGCTGAAGTTACTGTACTTTCAGATCAGGAGCTGTTTAGAAATGTCTCAGACCTGGGGTGGGGAGCTCTGATTTTGGCTCTTCAGGCCTTCCATTCACCTTTTCTACCAGACCCCTTGAAACTGTTCACAGACAACACCACAGTTCTTTAGTATGTGAATATACAGGGGGGAACAAAGTCTTACCTTCTCTGCAGGTTAGCTGTACAAGCTTGGGAGATTGCCTTACAAGCAAAGGTAACATTGGCAGCGGTCTACATCCCCTCAGTTCAAAATGTTCTAGCAGACACACTGAGCAGATCCATGACACAGGCCCACGAATGGATGATCCACAGGAGTGTTTCTGGGCATTGTCCACTGGTGGAGTACACCTCAGATAGATCTTTTTGCCTCCCCTCTGAACAGACAACTTCCAAAATGTTGTGCCAGAGCTCCACACCCTCTGGTATGTAAGGTGGATACCCTTTCTTTCTCATGGAAGGGGTTGTTTCTCTACGCATCCACCCTCTTCCCACTTAAGAAAGTCTTGCTGAAGATTCAGCAAGACACCCCAGACATCTTGCTGGTGACCCCCGTTTGGGCAACATTGGTTCCCTCTTCTTCTGCAATTAGCCGAGGGCAGTCATCACAAGTTACCTCACAGGGTCGATCTTCTCACACAACAAAAGGGATCTCTCATTCACCCACATCTAGCAATGCTGAATTTGGCACTGTAGGTGATAGGCTTCTGATTCTTTTTGGACACTTTTCCATGAGGAAGTGCTTCTAGTCCTGCAGGAAGCCACAAAACCAATACCAGGAGATTCCATCTGCCCAAATGGAAGAGGTTCTCCATCTGGTGTCTTAACAAGCAACTAGATCCATTTTCAGTGGATATTCCCCTAGTCCTCGCTTACTTGTGTAAGCTGCTCAAGGCTGGATTGTCTTATTCTTCAGTTAAAACTCATTTATCAGTCATTTATGCATGTCTGCCTTTATATCCCCCTGTAGCTTCTAGGCTAGACGTTAAGTTTTTCTTAAATGGCATCCTGCACATCAGACCTCCCAGGAAACCTGTACTTCCTCCCTTGAATTTAAAATTTGGTCTGGAAAAATTGACTCAGGCACCTTTTGAACCTGCAGCTTCTGCTTCTTTAAAACTCTGCACGTGGAAAACAGTTTTACTGATGGCCATCACCATTGCTAGGAGAGTTTCTGAGCTTCAAGCCTTAATAGCTTCACAACCTTTTTTAATTTTCCACAGGTGTAAGGTTTCTTTTCATACCAGTCTTTCTTTCATGCCTAAAGTGGTTAATGACTTGTCCCTTATCCAATCCATTCACTTACCTACCTTTTTCCTGACCCCTCAAAACTCTAGTGAGGGAGTATTCCACACTTTGGATGTACATAAACAACTCGGATTATACCTGGATGAGACCAAATCCATTAGAAAGTCTGAATAATTGTTTGTTTCATTGCACCCAAGAGCGCTGGGTAAACCTGTCTGTAAACAGACAATTTCCTCTTGGATAACAAAAGCCATTTCTTTCTGCTACTTATCTCAGGGGAAACATATTGTTCCTCAATTTAAAGCCCATTCCACTAGGGCTGTAGCTTCCAACGGGTCTTTCTTCAAGGGTTTGGATGCTACCTCTATTCTTTAAGCAGCTACTTGGTTCTCTGTTCACACCTTCACTAAACAATACAAGTTGGACTCTATCTCCATATCTAGGGCAGGTTTTCCAGGGCAATTATGCAAGGATTTATGGAGAATTCCCATGCTTCAACCTCCCTTTCCCACTCATGAGCTTTGGTATTCTCCCTCATGTTATGAATACTGCAACATGGGAGTGGAAGGACATAGAATAGTTATGCAAAATCATAAATATAATCATAGATGTCCTTCTCTTCCTTGTTGCAGCATTCTATCCCACCCACCTTCCCCCTTGGTTCATGTTCTTTTTTTGGATGATAAATACCTTCCATCTTATCCTTGGACTAGTGTTCTGACTGGGGCGTTCAGTTCTGAGAATGGTATGGGCAGATGTCACCTTTATGGCCTATGTCAGCTGTTTTCTGTATGCAACTTTGCATGTACCTAGCAGTAGCTTAAGTCTTTGCTGTATTGGCCAGATGTTTGGGTCACCTAGGCGGGGAATCACTCATGTTATGAATACTGTAACATGGAAGAGAAAGACGTCTATGGTTATGGTAAGATTTTACACAACTATTCTTTCTGTTGGAAGAATCAACTTATCCCACTTGACTTTTGCAGTCTTCCCCTCCCAGATAAAATGCTTCAGCTCTTTATTAGTTGGTAACCACAAATTCTCCTGTGGTTGATAAAATAATATGCATGATCTGCGTATAAAATTGAAGGGACTAAAAGCATTTTAACTGCTTGTATCGTGCTATCCATATGCATAAAACAAAGCTTCCAATGTCTCAGTTTTTGTATTTGCTTAGTCTCTTCCCACATATCTTTAGCCGCCACACCAGAATCCTTTTTAATCCATACTCCTGAGTACTTCATTTTGTCATGTCCCCATAAATATAGATATTGCTGAACCAGTTCATGTGTGAGTACATAATTTACAGCTATTGCCTTTGTTTTAGCTTCATTGATTTTGTATCCTGCAAAGATTTGAATCTATCATCCTAATTAACCTTATCATTTTATCAGGGAATGCAAATGCTTCCATTGCTCTGCTCATAAACTCCCAGATTACTCTGTCAAATGCTTTCTCTGAGTCAAGACCCACCAACAACAGTGGTATTTTCTTGCATTCTGCTTCTCTCTGGATCATCAATATTCTGTTAGTGTTGTCAAATGTTTGCCTATCCTACACAAAACCACATTGATCCATATCTATCAATTGTGTCATCACCTTTGCCATTCTTTTAGCCATTATAGACCTAAGCACTTTATAGTCATGGTTTAGGCTTGAAATGGACCTGTATGATGCTGGATCTGATGGGTCTTTACCCTCTTTGGGTATTACAGTCACCACAGCTTTCTTCCATGATAACAGTGCGTCTCTTCCTCGTAAAATCCTGTTAAACAAAACCTTAAATATCTTTATCATTTTTTCACTCCTAGCTTCCAGACTTCCACAGGAATGCCATCTATTCTTGGGGAATTTCCTGGGGATTGGTTATACATCATCATTTTTATCTCATCTCCTCCTATCCTGTTAGTAATTGAACCTCATGTACCTCTAACATTGGCATATTTAATTCTTCCATAAACATTTCCATTTGTACCTTTTTTTATTTCCATATTTTTCTGATTTATATAGACTTTCATAACATTTTCAAAATATTTCTAATAACTCAACAGGATCTCTTGTTAATCTTCCTTTGTTATAGGCTACCTAAGCTTGGCGAAAACCCTTTCTACTTTCTGTTGCCTGAGTCATCGTGTTAAATGTTTTTGTGCTCTGGAGTTATCAAAAAACAATTGCTTAACAACAGTCTTCCTAAACTCATGCATATTATCAAGGTAATCTCTTATTTCTGTGTAGCATTTTGCAGTTGCTCCTTTTGTTCTGTGAGATTCCCCCTATTCTGCAATACTTTAACCTTTGTCAGTCCCTCTGAGTAATTCTTGTTACTTCTTAACCATATCTCTTTCATTTATTTCCACACTGTTATTAACCTCCACTTTAATTTTATCCCACTGCCTAGCTATATTTTCAGAAGAAATTTTCTATCTTCACTAATAACTCCTGAGTAATTTCCACTACCCCTTCCTTAAATTCCTGTCTTTTCGAGCCACCCAAAAGTTGTTGGCAGAAACTCAGTCTTACCTGATTTTCAACATAGTAATCACTGCTTCAGTAGGTTGGTTATATATTGCTAAGGATATAACTGCCAGCCAGCTTCCAAAGCTTAAGTGCACTGTCTTTATACCCAAACCGTTAATCATGTCAAATAGAGCTCAAGAAAGAGTGGTTTGGGCACCAAGCCCTTCTCAGTTTTTCTGCAGTCAAAGATCGCTTCTCTTGCAGGCTTTCGAGGATTGATGGTCGGCTGACACTGATCCATTGCTGGGCAGATAAGTTCCCTTCATGGAAAAAACTTAAACTTTTTATTTTTTGACAGAAACTGATCTTTTTCTGTGGAATTTATAATGTTATGCTAGGAAAAACTGTTTTTGTAGATAGTCACATGACTTTTAGTAACTTTTATTCAGAAGCGTTACTTTTTACTTTTGTTGAAAAAGTTGTCTGAACTAAGTTAAAACTATTTTTTTCCTTGCTAAAAATGTTTTACTTTTGATGACTGGTTGTTTAAACAGCTTTTCACTTTTTAAGAAAAAGTGACTTTACCACTTAACTTATTTTTACCTACTGCTGCTAGGCTTCACTGGGAACTGGGCATGTCTTTCAGATTTACCATGGAACAACATATATGTTTCTTGTTTTTTTTTTCTTATAGCCATGAAAAAAATAACAAGCAGCCTTTGCCACTTTAGTAAGCTACTAAAGAGCCTCTGTGTGACTGCTATGGCCTTTTCTGATTCCTCAGACCATTCAACTTTTTCCTTGGCTCCCTCTGGTGTAGTCCTTATAACCACCACAGACAAGTGGCTAGACAAGTCCTCTGTGACTGTTGGGAGTGTGCCCTTGGTTGACAAGGAAGAACCACTCATCAGTCTTGGAAGTAGAAGTGGGGAATAACACTCTTACTAGCCAGACTGGAATGCTTGTCCCTAGGGAGGTTTTGTATGTCGAAAGTGGTAGGTCTGCTTCTTCAAAAATTCCTGTCAAAAGGAGTAAAAAGTTAAATTTATGTCTTCTCAAATCTTATTTATTTTGGACAGGAGTGAGTTATTGGGCTTAGCTCAAGGTTTAGTTCAAGTTGTTGATCCTTCCATTTCTACTGTTTCTGACAGAAGAAAAATGGATTTTTCGTTTTCTGAGGATGTTTAATATTCTGAACCCCAAAACTGATTGTAAAGGGACAACTTCTGCTTCTTCTCCTCAGGTTTCTGATTCTGATCTAGTCCGGCGCTGCCACCTGTGACCCTTTCAGCTCCAGGCAAGGCACCAGCCCAGTTGATTCTTGCTCCAGCCATGTCCTCCTTATCGCCACTGGAGTTCCTGGTGCAGACACTTATGGCTCCGACAGTTTTGTTGCAGTCTTTACTAGCACCGTCCCTACAGGTACAATCTCCTTCAGCCCGGAGTCTGATGATACTGTCCTCCACAGTGCAGACACCTTCGGCACGGACATGCTCTTCAGTGCAGTCCTTTTTGGCACCGTCATTGTTATCGGTGCAGACACCTTCGACAGCACCATACCCATCGGTGCAGACACTTGCCTTTACGGTACATACACCTTTGACTTCTATGGCGCTGCTTTTGTTGGCACAGACTACCTTGGCACCATTTTCCTTGGTGCAAAGATCCTTGGTTCTGGGCTCTGCACCACTCGAACTAGCAAGGACCAAGTACTCTCATTTTTTGGATCCGTTTGTTGGTAACCAATATAGTCCTTTTCTAGAAAGGCCAGAATCGCCTTCAGGTTTCTCTATGAGGTCGACCTGGAGCTTCTCTGAACAAGATGTGTTGCGGCTTGTGGCCAGGGGTCTTTCTCAACCATCTAAACCTACGTTCACCTCCTTCAGGTGAACGTATTACTCCTCAAACTCCAACGTACACTCCTCCTTCGACTTCCACCCAAGCATCGAAGCCCCTTCCTCCGACAGCAGTTTCCCTCCCTCCGATCCTAATAGTGGACCTCACTTTGGAGCCGGAGTCATCCTTGTGGCCCTCGGTGCACTGGGCATCGGGCTCTTCTAGGGCTAGTGGCTCTAATATTTTTTTCTATGGCACCCTCCAGGAATCCTCCCTCTCTCACGCTCCACAACCCTCTTGAGACTCCTGGTCTGGGGGTTGGCTCATCGGAGCGGGGTGTGACCCCGGGTCCGAGGTTGTCGTGCTCTGTTCCAGGCTCCCATCCTTCTTTAGCCGGGCCAGCCTTCCAGGCCATGGAGAGGGTGCTTGCCTCCACTGGCAAATCCCCCATGTCAGAGTCCTCTCCCCCCTCTGTGCCGCAACTGTCACAGGCCACAACCACTGGACACCAGGCACAAGGGTCACATGTTTCTCCCCCTCAGTAGACCCCCTCTTTGCAGTCTTCCCCAGAACTTCCCACTGAGGAAGTACCTCACAAGGCTTCGTGCAAGAAGAAACACATAGACTCCACTGAGGAGTCTTTGACCGAAGATATGGACTTTGATGTCGGGGAAGGGTCCCCATGGTCACCCTCTGATGAGGTGTCCTTTGGTGACATCCTCGAGATCCTTAGAGGGGTAACTAGAAGTCCTCTAATCCTTCCTCAGAGGAATCCGTATTCCTGCAGGCTTTTCGTGCCCAGCCCCCTACCTGCTGGGTTACCCGCCAGCCGATGAACTTGTCCAGCTCATCGTCCAGCATGCATGGAAGGCTCCTGACATCCTGGAAACTATACCGTGGAGGCCTGACAAGATCTTATCTCCCCCAGCTGAGCAGCCCCATTGGTCAAGAGGTCTTCCAGTAGATGCCATGGTGGTGGTGGATTCAACCAAGAAAGACTTGGCAGAAGAGAGCCAAACTGTCCATCCACCCAATAAGGAGTCTCGAGCGATAGACTCAGGAAGCGTGTGTTTGCTTCATCGACCTTCGCCGTAAGGTCTTTGAACTATATGGCACACTTTACAATGCTCCAGAGGGATCTTATCAACCAACTCTCTGAAACTTTGGCAGGAGCTGTTTCTGATGAGGTCTGTGACAATGTAGCTTCTCAGATAGCAACCCTAGAATCCATATCCAATTCTTCTATGCGTCTTATTTCACATGCAATGGAAGGAGCAGCTAGAGAGGCAGGCACAGGTATAGTCACAAGACGACATGCCTGGATGCGCCTTTGTGACTTTGCAGACTCCTTTAAGGCTTCATTTATGAACACCCCCATTGAGGCCGCTTCTTTGTTTGTCCCTAAAGTTAAAGATACACTGGTAAGGTGCGAACTAGACAGCAAGACCTTATCTGCCGTTGGTGTCAGACACTCCACTCCTCAACGATTCTACTCTAGAAATCAGAGGAGCAGGAAGCTGTAGCACAGGAAATCACAGGGCTCTTTATGTGACGCACGTGCCGAGTTCTCCCGTAGAAGCAGAGGGGGAATCTCCAATGGGGGACATCCCTTCCCTTTCGGGGGCAGAGGAGGTCCGCGAAACTGGGTTTCCAGAGATTCTTTCTCTGGCCATCCCTATCAGTTCTCCTGAAGCATTGCCCGACTGCTCACCTCTGGAAGCGGTCGGGGGTCATTTTTCCTTGTACCCCTCTGCCTGGTGAAACATAACCACCAACTCTTGGGTACAACAGATAATATCCAGAGGGCTATCACATCCCCTTTCATCTCTGTCCAACCTCATCCAGAGACTTGCCTGACGTTCCACCCAGTCAAAGGGAAGCAGCACCACATGAAATCCAGAAGCTGCTACAAAAAGAGTCATCCAAATGGTCCCCTCAGACCAGATAGAATCTGGTTTTTACTCAAGGTTCTTTTTAGTGCCAAAAAAGACAGGGGACTGGAGACCAATTCTGGATCTCAGCACACTGAACGAATTTGCAAAAACAGAGAAATTCCAGATGGTCACGGTTCAGTCTATCCTTCCTCTTCTGGAAGAAGACAATTGGATGTGCTCTGTAGATCTTCAGGATGCATATTACCATATAAAAATGGACAAGTGCTCAAGAAGATACCTCCACTTCCACATAGGAGCCAGTCACTACCAATTTCGAGCATTGCCTTTCAGTCTCTCTACAGCCCCCAGAGTGTTCACCAAATGCATGGCAGTGGTCACCTGTGACTTCAGGGATTCCAGGCATTTCCATATCTAGATGACTGGCTCCTCACCGCCTCCACCAAGCGCCTACTGGAAGAAGCACTAGACTACACTCTCCTTACAGCACAATACTTGGGAATCACTATAAACTGGGAGAAGTCCAACACGACCCCAACACAGTCTTCAGAATTCATCAGGTTGTTGTTGGACACGAGGAATTGCACAGCATTTCTTCCGGATCACAGACTTCAAAGAATAAGACAACAGGTTCAGCCGCTGCTCTGTCACCACAAATCTTCCACTTGGTCCATACTCCAACTGTTGGGGTCAATGGCAGCCTCTATCACCATTGTTCCTCTGGCAAGATTCCTCTTGTGACTTCTCCAGTGGTTGCTCCTCACTCACTGGTACTCTCTTCAACACCCTTTGTCTTTTCAAATAAGTATAACTCAGAGATGCAAGCAATATTTGCTCTAGTGGACGTCTCGAAACTCCCAACAATGGTCTCGCCCCTTCAGCCCCTATCAACCGAAAGCCACGGTGACCACGGACGCCTCCCTGATGGGGTGGGGGGGCTATGTCAGGGAAACTTGGTCCAAGGCACCTAGTCGGAGACAGAGGCCCATTTGCATATCAGTGTCCTGGAACTGAGGGTGGTGCTTAGCGTTGCAAGCATTCCATTCCATCCTTCTGTCAGGGACTATTGCGATCCAATCAGACAACATGCCAGTGGTCTGGTACATCAGCAGGCAAGGGGGCAGCAGATCTTATCCATTATGCCGAGAGGCCTTGAGAATATGGCAGTGGGCAATAGCTTCCAACCACTTTCTAGTTGCAACGTGATAGCGGACAGGTTGAGCAGGTGCATTCTACAACCTCACGAGTGGTCCTTCAACCCTGTGATAGTGGCAAAAATTTGCAACTGCTGGGGCCAGCCTTGCTGTGACCTGTTTGCCCCAACCAACCACAAGTGCAGCAACTATTTTGCCCCAATCCCCCTCGGGGACAGTCACTAAGAGACGCTCTAGGCCACACTTGGCCCTCAGGTCTACTTTATGCTTATCCTCCTCTCCCCTTCATCTCCCAATTTCTGAAGAAAGCACGGCAGTTGAAAACCAAAGTGATCCTCATTGCTCCATATTGGCCTCGACAAGTCTGGTTCCCCTTCCTCTGGCCTCACCTGCTAGATCGACCATGGATCCTCAATCCATCCCAAATATTGATCTCCCATCCACCGGGTCTGACTCACCCCAATCTAACAACCCTGAAGTTGACTGCTTGGTTTCTCCACTTCCACTGATTGCCAGGCAAGATAACCTCTTGTCCCCAGTGCGCAGTATTCTTATAGCATCTCATAAATCTTCCACCAGACTAATCTATCTCAGTAAATAGAAAAGGTTTTCTGTATGGGCAGCGAATAAACAATTAGACCCCTTGTCAGCCCCAGTTTTGGTGGTTCTGGATTACTTATCACATCTTTTCCACTGTGGGGTGTCTGCCTCTACTGTTCGTGTTCATTTAGCTGCCATTTCAAATTTCTACATTGGTTTTCAGGATTCTTCACTCATGTCACATAGACTCTGTAAAACTTTCTTGAAAGGTGTTCTTCATCTAAAGCCTCCCTTTAGAGAACCAGTACAACCTTGGGATTTGGGCTTGGTCCTACAAGCTCTAACAGCTCCCCCTTTTGAACCTGCATCTTCATGTGATTTAAAGTATCTCTCTTGGAAAACTTTGTTTCTGGTTCCAATCACATCAGCCAGATGATTGTCAGAACTTCTAGCCTTATGCATCAAACATCCCTACCTTATCTTCCATAAGGATAGAGTATCACTGAGAACTAATTCTTCCTTTTTACCAAAAGTGGTGTTGCAGCATTCTATCATCCAGTATATTGACCTTCCAGTATTTTTCCTAATCATTCTAACAAGGGAGAGCATTGCCTGCACTCCCTGGATGTTCATAGGCAAATATGATTCTGTCTGGACAGAACAAAATCTAACTGTAAATCAGACCGACTAGTTTTGGCCTTTTCTGGACCAAGACTTGGTCATCCTTTCTCAAAAGTTACATTGGCATCATGGTTGAGAAATTGCATTACCTTTACCTACAACAAGAACAATATCACCTTGCTTCACAGAGTGAAAGCGCATTCTACAAGGTCTATGGCAACTTCAGCAGCTTTCCATGCTAGGGCTTCCCTCAATGATATTTGCTCAGCTGTGACTTGGGCCAAACCTCATACTTTTATCCTTCATTACAAATTGGATTTGGCCTCCAGAGGTAGAGCTTATTTTGGCTCCATGGTGCTCAGGAATGTCCTTCCATGAGGGCCACCCAGGGATACAAGTAGCTGGGGACTCTGTCCCATCAGTAAGGAATGAACGAAGATTAACAACATCAGATAAAGAAGTTATGTCTTACCATAACGTTCCATCCGTGTTGTTGATTTTCATTCATTCATTACTCCCCACCCTCTGTCCCCCTCCGGAGGTTCCTGGTTGATCTCATATACTCCTTTATTGTAGGTGTGTTATGACCAGAGGTAGCCTCCACTTTTGTCTATCAACTTGCGAACTCGATATGAGGTAACAGAGAGCAGAGCATTCTGGGTAGGATCTTGGCTCGAGAGTTTTTGGCTGATGCGAGCTTGATATAAGGTCGGCTCGGTTCCTAGAACAGAACCGATAACCCATCAGTAATGAATGAATGAAGATCAACAACACAGATGGAACATTATGGTAAGACATAACTTCTTTTTTTAGACAAGTGGGTTCTGAAAGTGATTCATTACAAATATAATTGGTCATGATAATCTCTCCCTCCCTTTCAAGAGATTGCTCCTCATAGGCCAGATCAAACTTCTCTTTCCTCTCCTGTCATTCAGCATCTGCTAACTCAGTGGCTTATACCAGTGGTCCCTTCTCCACAGAATGAAAAATGATTTTATTCAAGAATGTTTAGCTTCATGGAGATCAGTCTTTCCTGCATAAACCAGTTTGTGATCATGCCCAATGTCAAAATGCTATTTCTTCATAACTTATTTGTCATTCCCCATTTAAGTTCTTCAGTGACATTAGATTTAAAAGAAGCTTATCACATTCCTATATATCTTGAGTTCAGATGTTTCTTAAGGTTTTCTGTGCCTTGATCCCACTTTCAGTTCTCTGTATTATTCTTTGGGCTATCCAGTGCTCCAAGAATATTTACAAAGTGTCAAGATCCAGTTATAATCTACTGCAGACTGCAAGGTATTTACACTTTCCTTATTTAGATGACTTGCTTATCTTTGTAGAGTCTTTTTGAAAGTGTCAGGAATCTCTCAGTAGGTGAGAGAGCTCCTGCAAAGACTGGGGTTCCATGAGAATATCCACATCTCTCGTTTAACTCCTCCTCATGGGATTGTTTTTTTGAGTTGTTTCCTAGATAACTTAGTTCAAAGAGCTTTTCTTTCACAAGAAAGAGTAGATTTTGTATATAAATCTGTTCCTCAGTTTTCCCATTCAGACAAATTTCAACTACCCTACCATTAACTGGGAAAACTACTCGTGTACCAACTCTTTTGCTCAACGTTTTCTGGAAATCATCAATTCCAACGCTTTGGATCAACTTATCCACACCCTCACCAGAGGCAGCAATATCCTAGACCTGGTCATCAACAACATGGGTGACCGGTGTTCCACACCAGAGGTCAGATCCGACCACAAGCTAATCACCCTAGACATCCACATCCTGCTCCCACCCCCCATTAGGAAAACAACCATAAAAAATTTCTCCAAAGCCCACTTCACGCTTCTTAAGACAGAAGTGGCAAACTTCCTGACACCCATGCAGATGGACAATAGAGGTACGACTGCTGAATCCTACACAAATGCACTTTATAAGCACTTACACAAGTGCATGGATCGTGCTATCCCTAACAGAACCAAGATGCTATCCTCCAAAAAAAGGAAGCCAATCTGGTGGTCTTCTGCCATAAACAAACTCTACAACAGAAGAAAGAAACTGTTGCAAAACAGAGTAAAATCCCATGATTGGAGGAACTCCCTGGTCAGCCTCAGTAAGAAGCCGAGATCCCTGATAAAATCCTCCAAAGCTAGTTATGAAAACAAAATTGCCACTGATTCTAAAGACAACCACAAAACATTCTATATCTATGTCAAAAATCTCAATGGCAACACTCAGATCTGCTCTGTGTTACAGCACAATGACACTAAATATACAGAAACAACTGATATTGCCACCATCCTGGCAGATAGGTTCAGTGCTAACTTTACCCCCCTCTCACCCCCTAAAGGGCCCATCTTTATACCGGAAGAATGCAAAGTTCCTGTAATCACAGCTGCACAGGTAAAAACTTCACTCTCCAAAGCCAAGAACACAGCATCCATGGGACCTGAGAACATCCCAGGCTGCCTTCTACATGAACTACAGAATGAACTGGCACACTAACTAAGTACCATGTTCAATCATAGCCTCACCTCAGGCTTTGTGCCCATTGAATGGTGCACCGCGACAGTTATCCCACTCCACAAGGGGGGGGGGGGCACAACAGAACCCGGGAACTACCGCCCCATTAGCCTGACGGGCCTCGTCTGCAAGGCAATGGAACATATCATCATGTAACTCATAAACAAAGACATTGGAGATCTCCAAACCCTGGACCCCACACAGTTTGGGTTTGTAAAAGGCAGATCATGTCTCCTAAACCTGATAAGACTTCTTTGAAGTAGTCACCAAAGCCATAGATGAGGGTAAGGTGGTTCACACAGCCTATCTAGATCTCGTCAAGGCGTTCGACACCATCCCCCACTCTGGAATTATAGATAAACTCACTAAACTAGGTATAAATCCCTATATCACAAGATGGGTTGCCAACTGGCTTACTGAAAGAACCCACACTGTGAAAGTAGCAGACTCCAAATCAGACTTCAGACCAGTGACAAGTGGAGTACCACAGGGTTCAGTCCTGAGTCCTCTCCTGTTTGGTATCTACTTCTCTGAAGTACAGGCTAATACAGAAGGTCTTTGGCTAACTAAATTCGCAGATGACTGCAAACTAGGAGCCATAATTGAAACTCCTAATGATGTGGACATCCTACAAAAGGGCCTCACTGAGACAGATGCCTGGTGTCAAAGACATGGTCTCAAGCTCAATGCCAAAAAGTGCATTGTCATCCCCTTTGGTAAAAATTCTGTACCCATGAACTACCACATAGGCGGTAGTCTACTTAACACCGAAAGTGTGATAAGAGACCATGGGACACAGGTGGACAGTAGTCTCTCCTTTGATAATCACATTCCAAAGTGATCAGGAAATCCTTCTACGTGGCACACCTCATCACAAAAGGTTTCTCATCCAGAAAAAAAGAGGTTATTGTTCCCCTCTACTCATCACTCATTAGACCCATTATAGAGTACAACGCCCCTTTTGGTATGTACCTCACAAGACATCTACAACAACTGGAAAGGCCGCAAAAATACCTCACAAAGAGGATTACTGGCCTCAAACAGATGCCTTACACAGACCGTCTCAAAAAACTCCAGCTTTACTCAGTCGCATATCGCCTACTCAGAGGCGATCTCTGCCTAACATACAAAGCTATGTCAAACCCAGAGCTGTTGGACATGCTCCACTTCAAGAAATCCCAATCCCTCCGAGCTACACGCTCTAGGGACCTAAACCTTGTCACCACAATAAACAGAACATGCTGGAGGGATAGATTCCTGTCCCAGAGACTTTCCATACTCTGGAACAGACTACCTATCTATGTCAAACAGAGCTCCTCCTCAGCACACTTCAAGAAAAATCTTGATGACTGGATGGGTAATAGGAAATTCACCCCGGGAATCACTTCTGTGGTTCTGCTTGACAGAGGCACAGGAAAATAATTTTCTTGGGTGGCGAAAGCCAGGGTACATTTTTGGCTAGGCTTGTATAGGCCCTAGGACCAATAGCCTAGTACCTACCTATGAAAAGTTTCAGCAAAGGAATTTTTTAGGATTATGGCATCTGTGATTCTCATGATTTTTGTAGCAAGGCTTCAAGTGAGAAGAATTCAATGGTACCATAAAATCTTTATGGTCCCAACACCCCCTGACAATCCATATTTAAGTTTTGGGGTTTGCGAGAAGGGAAATTTTTTGGAGAAAGGATAATTTTTATCTGAATCCCAGTCAACCATTTTCTCTTCCAGCTCCAGCATAGTCTACAACAACAGACACTTGAGACTTTGCTTAGAAACAGTGCCTATGGGGGTAAAATTGCAGGGTCTTTGAAAAAGAAAAGACAGACCAAAATGCACAATCTTTAACTGAGATGACACCACAGTGATGTGATACAGAAAAAAGTGGGGAACCAGATCCTACCCTCTGTGCATACTATCCATGGTAGCCTGGGATATAGCTTTTCAGCACGATCTCACTCTACAGGCATCCTACGTACTATCAGAGTAAAATTTTGTGACAGACAAATTGAGCAAGAGCAGGACAGACTTTAATGAATGAAAACTGAATTGGGGGTCTACCAAGCAGTGATCCATCTCTGGGGAGCACATCAAATCTTTTTGTCTGCATTCACAACACTCAGTTAGTAAAATTCTGCTCCAAGACTCCATGGAAAAAGGCCTGGAAAAGAGTTGTTTTTTTCTTTTTCTTGTCCTTCCTGTATGCTTTTCACCTGGTCCACTATTGCCTGGATGATAGAGTCTTTAGGCACCTAAGGATTAATGGAGGCAAGAAAACCTGCTACTAGAAAATCATATATTAGCAAATTGAATAGATGTTCTAGCTGGTGCCCAAACAATTACCAGTATCCTTTTAAGACTAGTATTTCTTTTGTTTTGCATCATTTGTGAGAGTTACTATCTTCTTACCTGTCTTACTCCCTCATTGAAGTGCATCTGTCTGCTATTTCAGCATATCTGCCCATGGATCCCCCTCTTTCAGTGCAATCTTATATTAAAATGTTTTTGAACGGGGTGTTGCCTACCAAACATTCTAGTTCTAGTGGTTCCTCCTTGGGATCTTAAGTTTCTCTTGAAAAAATTAACTCGTACTCCATTTGAATCAGCTCTTCAAGCTGATTTGAGGTTCTTAACATGGAAAACAGTCTTGCTGCTTGCTCTGACTTCTGCAAAAATATCTGAGTTGCAAGCTGTTATAGTAGGCCAACCTTATCTCAGTTTCCACAACGATAGGGTGTCCTTAAGACCTAATCCTTTATTTATGACTAAAATGATATCTGAGTTTACTTTGAGCCAAACGATCCAGCTCTTGGTCTTCTTTCCAGAAAGAGAAAAGGATACTGCATACCTTGGGATGTTGACAGACAACTTGGATATTATCTTGAAGGAACCAAAACTTTTAGAAACTCTGATCAGTTGCTCACTTCTTGTGAGGGTAAGAAGAAAAAAACTGTTTCAAAGCAGACTATTTCCAAATGGTTGTCCCATACTATTTCCTTTTGTTATACTGATCATAGCAAGGCAATTCCAGGCAGGGGCAAGACTCATTCTACCAGGTGCTTTGCTTCATCTGTGGCTTTTTAGAAAGGGTTAGATGCTAGAAGTATTCTAGAAGCAACAACTTGGTCCTCTGTTCACACCTTTACAAAGCACTACAAACTAAATTATTTCAACAGGTCTAGACAGACTTTGCTAGGACTGTTCTCCAGGGGCTCCTGGTCCCGCATCCTTTCTACTCCCAGTCAGTATAGACTATGGTACTCTTCCAATATAGCTTAAGGCTATTACAGCAGTGATAAAATGATTAACATAGTACAGGTGTGTTAGTAAACTTACCACATTAGATGTTTGAATACTCACTGCTGCAGCAGTTGCTTCCTCCCTCCATTCACCTTATTTTGTATTTTTTACTGTTGCCAGAGTGAGGACCTTTGTTGTTATTTTCCTAGCATTGATCTTTTCAGGAATCTAGCCTCCCTGTCTCAGATGGCATGAAAACTCTGAAGAACTTGGTTTCTTTTTCTTTGCTCAAGTTAATTAATGGCTTTGGGGCATGGAAGGTTCCCTTAAGTTTTGGAAGCTGGCTGGCTTTTATATCCTTAGCAGGATATAACCCATATAGCCAAGGCTACTGCAGCAGTGATCATTCAAACATATACTGCTACAGTAAGTTTGCTTACATACTTGTACTTTCTGCAGCTGAAGCTCTGTGACATCAGAGGAAAAACTGAGTACTAAATGTGTGAGTAGAGCATTCCATTCTTGGAGAACCATGACCTCTAATTTAGAGGTGTTCATTTGTTATTCCATCTGATTCACACACAGCAGGTAACTGATCCAGTGCATGTTGGAAACCACAGTCACCTGAGGCTAGCAGGACAGTAATAGTTGCATGAAAAATAGATGCAGCACTCACATCTCTATACAGCATACTATCCACTCTTGATTAGGCCTTCGTAGTCCTGTCCATGAAAACCACAAGGTAATGTATTAAGAGTGTTGTCATTTTAAATAATGTAAAAATTTAAGTGGAAGCATCACTTGCCTAATAAAGATTTCCAATCAAACAGTGTCTTCATTTTTTGATTACTTCTTTGGTGGTGTTATTTGAGTAAAAAATCAACACCATAATTTTTTATGTGGTGCATCCCCAAGTAGAACCCTGTAAGACAAGGGAGTATTAGGTTAGGAGAACTATGAAAGAACTGTGAAAGAAATCTGAAAGGGGTCTTGTGTGGTATTCTGACCAATGTTTACAGTACCTTTATCTTAGTAGCTGGTGCACATCTTTTCTTTCTCCACAAGATCTCTATCTGGCTCAAACTGTGTGTCATTATATACTTTTAGGTACTTTTCCATTAATGGGGCAGCTGCTTATTTTTTTCTGGTTTTAATTTTGTCAGTTGTCGGAGTACTGTTGATTTTCTCACATGTCAGTACTGCTTATGTTACAGTCGTGTTCTGTTTTTTCTTTTGCCTTTCTTCTTGGACCATCTGCTGATTTTTAAGGGTCATTGTGTTAACATTTTTAATGCTGTGAGGCATTTGTCTCAACATTCATACAGTGACAATGGGGACAAAGGACTTTGAAAAATAGGAACAAGTGTTGAAAATGTGAACTGAAAATGGGGGCAAACCAGAAGGGCAGTAGGCAAAATGTGAGCTTTATGTGAAGTCAGTGCTTCTTCTTTGTCAGTCCTATTTACTTTCTTGTATTCTGCTTTTAATTTTGTTCTGGGAGTGTTACTGATTTCCTCCCAAGTCACTGCCATTTATACAGACAGTTTTAGAAAGATTCCCTGTTACTTGATAAATAGGGTGTAAATCACAGATGTTATATTCAGGAAAAAGTAAGGAAGTGATCCTCTTGCTGACCATCTGCTGATTTTCAAGGGTCACTGTGTTAGCATTTGTAATGTTGTCAGGCATATCTGTCAACCTGCACACACTGAAAATGGGGAGTAAGGTCTTTGAGAAGTAGGAACATCTGGTGAAAATGTGAACTGGAAATGAGGAGAAAGGCATTTAAAAAATAAGAACATCCGTTGAAAATGTGAACATGTAATTACAATAAAATTTGCTGTACTTTTCCGTGTACATTTCACGGCAACATTTATGTTTGGCGATGACTGCTGCCCTGTTAACGGAAAACTACCTACTTTTACTTTATGTCTTTGCAAACTTGAAAGAAAAGCTGCTGTACAAAAAAGTTATATCTTTGTGTGTGTTTTATTTTTATTGTATTTTTAGTTTTCATTTGCCTTCTGGGGTGGTACATTGTTCTCAGTGGACCATTTACAATCAGCCCAGATGAGCATGTCATAATGAAAATAAGATATAAAATTATATCCAGTGTAACAAAAAGATACAGATCTATATATAGTTTGAGATTTGTGCAGACTTTACATGTGATAAATTGCAAGGCAAGTTACAAGCAAGGTGGATATGAGAGCAGGTAATGCATAGGTTGTCACTTTGGATTCTGTTTGAGTCTGTTGTTTCAAATTAGCTTTATTAAATAGCTTAATTAAGCTAGTAGGACAGCAGGGGATGGAGACAAGGAGAAAAAAAGGAGATGAGGGGATAAGGGCGAGTAGGACTGAGTAAAGATTGCAGCAGAGTTGCCAAGTGGAGGGGAAGGAGTAAATAGACACAGGAAAGGTAGTGAAATGTAAGTGATATAATGGGATTGGTGGCACTAGTTTGAAACATATGTATGTAGGTATTTCCTAAGGTCAGTTGTAAATTCTGTTTGAGGGGAGTTCTATTAGGAAAGTTCACAGTGATTCCGAGAGTTTATGGTCTTGTGTGTAGAAACCATGATTGATGCTGTGTAGTTTAGTTGCAGGTGTCATTAGATTGGGGGTTGATGTCTTATAATGTTTTATGAAAGAGTGTATATTACGGGTAAAAATGAATTGGGCATAAGGGTTTTATAGAGGAGGGTGGCTGGCAGGTGGATTAGATCTTTGCTTGATAGGCAACCATCTGGCTTTAGAGATAGTTGTGCAGTGGTGCTCTTGGTGTGATGAATTTATGAAGAAATAGCATGTTTTACTGG
>NC_056728.1:1749609973-1749734973 GCF_019279795.1 Protopterus annectens | reverse complement strand
AGCCTCCTGGTGAGGTACTTTTGGGGTCTTTCTAATTGCTGCAGGTGTTGGGTAAGGTACATCCCAAAGGGGGCATTGTATTCTCTGATGGGCCTGATGAGGGATGAATAAAGGGGCACGATTACCTCTCTTGATCTAGATGTGAATCCTTTCATGATGAGGTGGGCTATGTAGAAGGTCTTTCTAACCACTTTGGCAATGTGGTTGTCAAAGGAGAGATTGCTATCAACTTGGGTCCCCAGATCCCTAATTACTTTCTCTGTACTTAATGGGTTACCACCTATGTGGTAATTTGTGGGCACATTGTTTTTGCCAAAGGGTATGACTATACACTTTTTGGCATTTAGCTTTGGACCATGGCTCTGGCACCAGTTATCCATCTCTGCGAGACCTTTTTGAAGGATGTTTGTGTCAGCTGGAGAGTCGATTATGGCGCCCAGTTTGCAGTCATCTGCAAACTTGGTGAGCCATAGTCCTCCCACGTTGGCCTGTACCTCAGAAAAGTAAATACCGAACAAGAGATGTCCCAGGACAGAACCTTGTGGGACGCCTTAAGTGACCGGTTTCGAGTCTGACATGGCTCCAGCAACTCTGACTCTGTGAGTTCTGACATAGAGGTTTATATTTAGGCTGGATAGCTTATCTATGATGCCCGAATGGGGTATTGTGTCAAATGCCTTTGCGAGGTCCAGATAGGCTGTGTGGACTACCTTCCCTTCATCTATGACCTTGGTGACTGTTTCAAAGAAGTCAACCAGGTTCAAAAGGCAGGCTCTGCCCTTGACGAAGCCAAATTGGGTAGGATCTAGTGTCTGTAGGTCCCCAATGTCTTTGTTTATGAGTTCCATGATGATCCTCTCCATAGCCTTGCATACTAGGCTAGTCAGGCTTATGGGGCGATAGTTTCCAGGGTCCGCAGAGGCGCCACCTTTGTGGAGTGGGACCACTGTTGCTGTACGCCATTCTTTGGGCACATATCCTGTAGTGAGGCTGAGATTGTACAGCAGTTTTACTTGAGGGATTAATTCTTCTTGGAGTTCATGTAGGACGCAACCCGGGACGCCATCTGGTCCCATGGAAGCAGTGTTTCTTTGCTTTGGAGAGGGCAGCCTTCACCTGAGCATCAGAGATGTTTGGGAGGCTGCACTCTGCCGGGATATATACTTGCTCTTTTGGGGGGGTAGGGGATGGAGAAGTTTGCACTGAACCTGTCTGCCAGGATATTGGCGATGTCTGTGGGTTCAGTGTATTTTTTGTCGTTTAGAATCAACTCAGAACAAGTCTGGGAGTAGCATCCCAGGTTCCTAACATAACTGAAAAAAGCCTTATGATTGTCTTTAGTGTCCTGTGCAATTTTTCTCTCGAAGCTGGCCTTGGAGGATTTTATGAGGGATCGTAATTTTTTGCTAGTACTGATCAGAGATGCCTTCCCTTTTAGGGATTTTGCTCTATCATGTAGTAGCTTCCTCCTTCTGTTGTACAATTTATTTATGGCTGGGGTCCACCAGACTGGAAGCCTGCCTTTGGATGATTGGGTCTTGATTTTGTTTGGGATAGCATGATTCATGCATTCTTGGAGATGTCCGTAGAATGCGTTTATATAGGGTTCTGCAGTTTGGGCCGTAGTTTCCACTGGCCCTGGGGCCTTGAAGGATTCCACTTCAGTTTTGAGAAGTGTGAAGTTCGCTTTTGAGAAGTTTTTCACTGTGGTTTTCTGGGCTGGGGGTGGGGTCGGGATGTGGATATCCAGTGAAATTAATTTATGGTCTGATCTTACCAATGAAGGATATACTTCTGGTATGGAGCATAGAGTCCCCATGTTGGTAATGATCAGGTCTAGTATGTTTTCCCCTCTTGTGGGAGTGGTGACTAGTTGTTCCATAGCATTTGAGTTTATAAATTCCAGGAACCTTTGGGCTAAGGTGCTGGGGCTTGAGTAATGCTCCCAGTCTATGTTTGGGTAGTTGAAGTCGCCCAATATAATGGTGTTCGGAGAGATCTTAGTGTTCTCCAATGTTTTCAGGAAAGCCAAGTGGGATTCCTGACTTTGAGAGGGTGGTCTGTAGGATGCTATAAACTGAAAAGCAGTCTTGCCCACTGTCAGTTGCACATGGATGGTCTCCGATACTTCGTGCACTGCCATTAACCTGGAGGTATGAATATCCTTGATAAATATGGAAACTCCCCCTCCTTTTGTAGTTTGGTCCGGGTTTTGGGGCCGAAAAGCATGATATGAGGTATAACGTGGTAGTGCTGTGGTGCTCTCTGGAGTCTTGAACCAGGTTTCTGTCACTGCACAGATATCGATGTTCTCCATACTGAGGAGAGCTTCGAGTGCATGCATCGTAAGGTTAAGACTTCTGGCGTTTAGCAGCATTACCCTTAGTTTCTTGTTCCTTGTGCTGTCTATGGAGGTGGGTTTGACTTTTGAGCCTTGCCTAAAAAAGGCACTATGGGGGTGGCAAGAGCCTTTGCCAATATCCGAAAGCCCAGGGTGACAGGTGCAAGCCGTCCCTAAGCGAACAACGTGGCTTGTCGAGCATGTCATCCCAGGCTGACAGACACTGGATCCCCTTTGAATGACACCAAAATTTTAGCCAATTGTTAAAATCGATCATTTTGTCTTTATACTGTGGCATCATTCTAGGTGAGGGTAAGATGCTGCTCAAGGTCAGGGTCATACCGGCCTGGGCTACATGATCAGAGAGCTCCTCTATGTCTCTCTTCATGTAGTCGAGGGAGGTACATCTCAGGTCATTCACGCCAGCATGTACAATGACTGAGTCATATTTGTATTTGCTTTGGAGTGACCTGAGTGCTTGCGTTATGTGGCTGATCCTAGCGCCTGACAGGCAGCTCACTGTGACCTTCTCTTTATTCAGCCTGGTGAGCAGGACGTCAGTGTGTCTGACAATAGAGTCACCTATTACAAGGGTATCAGGTGTGTTATTCAGCCTTAAGGGCTGTGACTGCTTGGCACACTGACTTTGTGTGCTATGTGTTGTATGTGTTTTGTTTTGGGGTAGCGTTTGCTTGGATGTCTGCTTTGGAGGTCTCTGTTGCTTAGGTAGATTTTTATTTAGAGCCTCCGAGTATGTTTTTATGTGTTTGGTTCGCTGTTGTGGTGGGACTATGTGATACTGGAATTGTGTTGTGTGAGGTTACCTTCTCCTCCTGACTGGTTACACCAGTTTTGAGATGAGAGAGCTCAGCCTCCAGTTTGGCTATATGGTTGCATCTCTCACATATATTTGAACCTGTTTGGAGGAGGAGAGGGTTGTCCGTGTACATGAGACAGTTGTAACATTGCCTCAAAATTCCCAGATTCACCAGCTGGACTGGAGAGGAAACCATTGACTGACCTTTGGACATGCTAGAGTAATATAGGGAACTGAATAAAAAAGGACCAATAGGAGACAAGGTAATCATAGAGAGTATAAGAGTAAGTAGTGCTTATGGTTTATTAGTGCTAACTTGTAAGATTACTTATTTGGACCAGTGAGGGGCATTAGAATGAGAATATGGTGTTTAATTTGAGAGATAGAGCAGTTCTAAGGGAAAAAGTGAAGAGCAGACTTTGTGGAGCCAGGAATAGTTTAAACCCAATTAGGCGGCGCTGCCTGATGTTGAGCTATGTGCAAAAACACAACCATTGTTGATAGTCCCTTTCACTTTTCTTTCCTTTGTTTAAAAAACAAACTGCCCTCTCTAGTATCCCACTTTGAGTGTATGGTGCAAGTGTGGTGTGTGCTTTTTACCAACCTTTTTTGTTATGGCTGAAAAACCTAAGGGTCCTTCTGGCTTCAAAAAATGCCAGAAGTGCAGCCATAAGATTCCACTTTCAGATTTGCACCTGATGTGTATATATTCTTTGGGTCCTGTTCATTTACAAGAAGATTGCAGTATTTATCATGGCTTTAGTCATAAGGCCCTTGTTGAAAGGAAAAATAAATGAATCCTAAAAGGTTTGATTCCTTCCACCTCTGGAGAGGCCATATCTGCTCATGACAAAAGCAAAACTGATGTTTCTTCGCCTTCTTCCTCATCCTCCTTGGAGAAGCCTAAAAACAGAAGTCTTGTCAGTACCATCATCTCCTTCAGCACTGACACATAAAAATCCTAATTCTCAGTTCCTAAAAGTTCTTTGGATCCGATAGATACCGGGTCTAAGGCTTCTGTACTGGAAAAATCATCTGCACTGACCAATGCTGCTGATTCTAAAGCTTTGACGCTTAAGTCTTCGCTATGCCAGCAAATTCAGTGTTCGGCTCAAGAAGTATTGTCTCCTGGTTCTTATCAGTGCAGACTGCATATGCACAGAGTATTGATACTGTACAGAAAGAAGTTTTGCATAGGACAACTTACTCCCCATCAGATGATCCTTTTGTGAGTAAATTACCTGAACTTTTTTTTTGCAAAGGTCGAAATCACCCTCTCTAATGTCTGTATGTTCCACTAAAAGTCTTGGAGAAGTCAACATAGAGAGACTGGTGAATAAAATTCTGTAGGCAAGACATTTTACAGGACTCCCTTTGGCTCCAACCCCTATGGGTTTAGGAGCTGAGCTTTTTACCTCTTAAACTACTCCTCCTCTGACCTGCTCCGAGGTATTATAGTTTCTAGCTCTGAGTCGTCCGGCGCTGACTGGATTGGTTCTGGAGATCTCTCTTCCTTCGGAACCGGTTATTGCCCTAAGATCTTCATTACTGTCAATCCAGAGACCTCTCGGAACTGTATCTGCCCTTTTATCTCTGAGGAGCTGGAGTCCACTCTAATTTTTTCAGAGCCATCCCTGCACCTTGGAACCTCGACATGGTTCAATTCAGCTCCACCTTCTGTCTCGGGGGCTGTCTTGTTGGAGCAGGGAGTGACCACGATTCCAAGGCAGTCTCTCTCAGTTTTGGGCTCCCTTCCCTCTCTGGGGGTTTGAGGCAGTGGAGAGAGCCTGGTCTGTTACAGTCACTCAGTCGGTCCCTTCCTCATTGGAGCGAATGCCTTCTTTAGGCTCAATTGTTTGACCTGTGTCTCCACTGGGGCAGCGAGTGCCAAATCCTCAGGAACCTCAGATACAGATTCTGTCATCTTTTGATACCTCACCAGACTATCTCCCTGAGGAGGTTCCTCAGAAGAAGTGCAAGAGGAAGCACTTAGATTCCCCACAAGAATCGGTCATGGAAGACACTGATTTTGATGAAGGGGAAGGGTCCTTAAGGTCACCCCCTGATGATGTCTCCTTTGGAAACATCCCAGAAATTGTGAAACAGAGTGGTGATTGGAAGTTCCAGAATCCTCTTGGATGACGCTGCCCACTGATGAGCTCATTCAGTTGATCTCTCAGTGGGCGTGGAAGGCACCAGACACTATTGAACCCATCCCCAAGAGACCGGACAAAATTTTATCTGCCCCTGAGGATAAACAATTCTGGGCCAAGGGATTAGTGGCAGATGCCAGGGTCATAGTGGTCACCACCAAAAAGGAACTAGCTGAGGAGAGTTCTTATATCAATCCACCCAACAGAGAGTGTCAGGTGATGCATAGATTTAGGAAGCAGGGTTACACTTCATCGACCTTTACTTTAAGGTCTTTGAATTTCCTGGCACATTTTACCAGACTTCAAAGGGATCTGATGGAGGAGCTGTCAGATAACCTGGCAAGAACTGTTACTGAGGGAGTCCAAGAAATAGTTGCTTCCCAGTTGGCTTCCCTGGAGTCTGTGCCAAACTCATTCATAAGGCTCATTGCTCATGCAGCCGAAGGGACCACCAGAGCGGCGAGTTCAGGCCTAGCCATAAGGAGAGACACCTGGACACGTCTATGTGATTTTGGTGAGACATTTAATTCTTCTTTCATCAGTGCATCCTTTGACAGATTGTCTCTGTTTGGCCCAAAAGTTAGAAAGACATTATCCAGGTGTGAGAAGGATGATAAGACCCTTTCTGCTGTGGGTATACATTTTTCTACTCCCCAAAGATCCTTTTCCAGACATCACAGGAGTGGTGGAAAGATGTGGTTCAAAAAGTCCCAAGGGCCTTTCCAAGACTCATGTGGAGTCAGTTCCTCCAGGAGTAGAGGGCGGAACTACAATGGAAGATGCTGTCCATGCGGCAGAGGTGGTCCACAGAACCAGGTCTTCAGGGACTCCTACCTGGGTAAGCCCTTTCAGCATTCCTGAAATGAGGCTCGATTGTTTTCCTGTGGAATCAATCAGGGGACGCTTATCCTTGCATCAAAATGCCTGGTTAAATATAACATAACAGGTTATACAATACCCTTTCTTTTCATCCCCCTGTATGCAAAAAAATCCCCGATTCTCCACCCATTCAGAGGGAACCACATTCAGGTGCCTAGGCAGTGAGACATTTCCCTGTGGTACATTTGGTTGGGGACACATGACTAAAGTGACATTTAGCTGCAGAGAAATATGGTGTTTTGTGAATTCCCTGTAGGCAAAGAGAAGCACACACTGCCTTGCCTACAGCTTTAATGACCAAGTGCATGGGGGCAGAAGAACTAATGAGTGTTGTACTCAAAATGCAGGACACTGTTTCGGTACAATAAAGGCTGTCTTTAAGTATATACCAGGACTCAAAATATCCAAACCAATCCAAAAGTCATCAAACCAAGGTATATTTATTACAAAAAGCCCAAAGGCTAAAAACAGAGCAAAAACAAAAAACGAAACATATATATAGTTCACTGATTTAGCGCTTTCATTTCCTGTTCAGGAGACTTCTTCAGAATCAGTGTATCCTCAAAATTCCATAGTTTTATACAACTTTCAAAAACTTATTAGGCTGTGTAATTTGCTGGCATTTAATTACCTCCTAGATTGAAGGTAAAAATTTAAAGACAGAACGTCCACATACATAACCCATAAGACTTGAATATACAAAAGGCATACATGACAATCACCTTATTTCTCATCTCAATTTTTTATTGTTGTATTTATAAATAATTAATCAAATATCAAAGGTAATACCAGGTAAAAACATAGTAATTAAAATATTAATAATAAATATAATGTAATACTATAGTAATGATGTAACCATGTACTGGCCAAACCTATGTGTGTGAACACAACAATAATATAAATAATATAAATAATGCTGCCAGTAGGTTAATGCATTGACACAAGAATTGATCTGATAGGAACTATAGGAGTGTAAGAATATAAAAATACATATTTTACCAACATAAGAAACATATATTAAGTACAATAAATTTAATAAATAAATATATATAATAAATATATATATATATAGTGAATATAAATAATTATATATATGTATAAATATTAATAAATACTTATTAAAATGGTGAATAAAATAATGTTGAGTAAAATATTGGTGTATATATACAATAACTAATAAACTAGTACCTACTGATAAAAAATATATATAAAAAACATATTACAATAATTGCTTCTAAATGTTAATTGTTGTGTTAATATTATTATAATTGTTATTATTGTTGTTGTTGTTATTGTTATTTCACCCATGTTTCTTCGGGTCAGATGCAAGGAGTTTTAATGCAGGGGTGATGGAAATATGGTCAGTGAGGCCTCTGCCACAACATGCATCAAGTCTCAATTGCCAAATCATCTCACGAAATTCCAATAATGTTTCCCAATCACCCCCTCTTTCTGGATGTGCAACTTCTTCTATGACCCAAAATTTATAATTAGCCTCCTTACATATTAATGCATGTCTGTATAGTGCATTATTTTCACAATGTTTATTAATATCTCTGATGTGCTCATAAATTCTGGTCCTAAGGTAGCATTCCGTTTTGCCTATGTAGTAACTCCAACAAGTTTTACAGAAGGCCAGATAAACTACTCCTTTTGAGTAGCAACTGTTATATTTCTTTCCCATCAAAGTAATTCCAAGACTGGGGATACTAATCTCCTTACATCCAGCAATATAAGTACATTGAGCACATCTCCCACATTTAAAAGTTCCTAGTTTATTACACGTCCCTCCTACTTTACTCTTATTACTTTCAATAATGTTCTTAATATTTTTACTCCTCCTATAACTATATTTTATCTTACTCTGAAATACATTGGTTTTGGTAGGCATATTTTGGAACATTTCCCAAATTTCGTTAATACCTCTTTTTAACCATCTAATTCCCTTGTAGTAAGTCAAAGTTAAATATGGTGTAATATCTGTATTACTAGATTCCTGCCTACTAGAGGATCTTCTTCTCCTATTTTGATTGGAATCTACCATCAGGGTATCATCATTATTCAACAAAGGGACATATTTACTACCCCTTCCCAACTGAACATATTCTTTAATAGGTTTAATAAATTCAGGTGGATATCCCCTTTCTAAAAACATCTTTTCAACATTGTTGATTTCATGTAAAAATTCATTGGTATCGGAGATCATTCTAGCCATTCTGATCATTTGTCCCTTGACTATATTCTTTTTTAGTTGGTGGGGATGGTCACTATCAAAGTGTAGATACGAGTTGGAATAATGTTCCTTTCTGTAAATATTAGATTTGTAACATTTATTCTGATAATCTTTTTCTAATTTAACATCTAAGTAATGTGTCGTATCTTCCCCTGTTTGATATGTAAATTGTAGAAAACTAGTGTTATTGTTAATGTATTCTATAAATTTACCAATGCTATCATGGGAACCATTTCATAGAACAAAAATATCATCTAGAAAACTAAAATATTTAATAATATGTTGACTGAAATCCGAACTAAAGACATACTGTCTCTCCCAACAGAGCATGATAATGTTGGCATATATTGGGGCGCATGCTGACCCCATTGTAACCCCTTCTTTTTGGTGATAATAATCCCCTTGAAAATATACATAATTGTATTTGAGAACTAGTTCCATGTTTTCAAGGACCAGTCTATATTCGTCTGCTGTTAAAAAATCTGTCTGTCAACATCTTTTCAAACCACATTAATCCTTCCATCTGTGGAATGACTGAGAAAAGGTCCCTTACATTAATAGTAATGAAAATAAAATCATCCATAAAAGGACTCTGTCCAATTTTACACAAAAAGTCCCATGAATCAATTAAAATGTGTCTATGATTATTATACAATTTCTTTAACTTAATGTCCACATATATCGCTAAAGGTTGTGTCTTGGAACCTTGTGAAGAAACTATCGGCCTCAAAGGTGGATCATATAGGGACTTGTGTATTTTTGGGATACCAAAAATAAAAGGTATGACAGGTTTAGGTACTTTCAAAAATTCGTATAATTCTTTGTCAATCAGTCCTTGTAATAAATTATCCTCCAATATCAGGTCTATTTTATTGTAGGAAATGTTTATCTCGTTCCTAGAAACAAGTTCATATTGATTCTCCTTGTCCAAAATATCCATCATCCTTCTAGTATAATCCCATTTGTCCATGATTACAACCCCTCCACCCTTGTCGGGTTTCATTACCCTAATTCTTTCATTATTACTTAATTCATTAAGTAGTTCTATTTCAAATTTAGTTAAATTGTTGTCAGACACATTTTCCTTCTTATAATCTTTCCTAATTCTATTGACAACACATTTCTCAAAATTCATAATTTCATAGTGAAGGGGAGGGTTATATGTGCTTGATCTTTTTAAACTATTTTCTTTAAATTGTGAATGTTTGTCCTTATACAAATACTTAAAGTTGAGTTTACGAGTGAAAAGTTTTATGTCCAGTAATATGTTCTCTATCCTAGGTTTTTTAGTAGGCACAAAAGAGAAACCTTTTATAAATAGGTTAAAATAATTTTCATTAATAACAATATCTGTGTAGTTAAAAATGTTAAAATTGTTGGAAGTACTAATAATACTATCCTGTTTGTTTTCTCCTATAACTTCCGTTATAATTTTTTCAACATTTAAAAATGAGATATATGTTTCCCTTATCTGTATGTCCTCCCCATATATTTGGTATTCCTGTTCTCCGTGACTTGCGCATATGAGGGTTGCTGGGTCCAATTCCGTATTCTCTTGGACCTCCTCGGTTCTTCCATTTCTAAAGGGATAACATCCCCCATATCCCTATCTCTATAATTCTCCTCAAAATGTAATTCAGTATTATATAAATTAAATCCATTATTATTTGAATTCTGTCTATCATCCCTACCTGTTCCACCATTTTGATATTTGTTACTTCTGTACCTGTTATAATATTGATCCACATTATATCCTTTGCCTTTTTTAACTTCGCCATAATAGGCAAAGCCTCTCTCATATGCATCCAAGTCTCTTTCCAATTTCCTATTCATATTGATATTGATATTGTAATCAATGTCATGAAGCACCCTATGGTACATATTTTTATATTCATCTATTGAAAATAAAAGGTCATTGCTAATCTCATTATACAATTTGTCTACCTCTTTCTTAATATCTTCCATAATCTCAGTATTACGCTTCATCATAACTTTAATTATAGCCAGCCCACAGTCATTTAATATATCACATACAGTTTTAAAAAACATTTTATCATCAGTACTATTGTTTGGAAACTTACTTAGTCTCAAACCTTTCGGTACAATTTTGTCTTTAACACATCTATCGAAGTACCAATTTTCAACAACCAAAGTTTTGTATCTCAATAACAAGTTTTTGAATGTCTTACATTTGTCCTTATATGTCAGGCTACCCGTCGAAGCGTTCTTCTTTGCTTTGGTGTGAGCATTGAGCAACTGGTTTAGCCATGAATTAAAGTCCATGTCCTGGTAAAAATCCGGTATATGGTAGTCTTTGTTGCCCCTTCGGGTATTTCTAAAGTCTGTTCCACCATTCGGTTCTGTTTGCGAACTGTCTCTAACAGTCTCGCCACCACGCTTGCCTTTTTTGGCGTCTGACGTCATCCCATTTGCGCCTGCCTCACTCGGGCTACTCTGCGCACATGAGATTTCGTTATCAGATCCAGGTGGGGAAATCTCCGTTTGTGAATGGGTTTGAATAACCCTAATCAATTCGCTAAGCAAAGAACTGTTATCCATCTGGAAAAAGACTCCTCGTGACCGAACCAGCAACCAAAAAAGTCCAACTTGTAACCAAAATCACACAAAAACGTAACCCTCAAAATGCAGGACACTGTTTCGGTACAATAAAGGCTGTCTTTAAGCATATACCAGGACTCGAAATATCCAAACCAATCCAAAAGTCGTCAAACCAAGGTATATTTATTACAAAAAGCCCAAAGGCTAAAAACAGAGCAAAAACAAAAAACGAAACATATATATAGTTCACTGATTTAGCGCTTTCATCTCCTGTTCAGGAGACTTCTTCAGAATCAGTGTATCCTCAAAATTCCATAGTTTTATACAACTTTCAAAAACTTATTAGGCTGTGTAATTGGCTGGCATTTAATTACCTCCTAGATTGAAGGTATAAATTTAAAGACAGAACGTCCACATACATAACCCATAAGACTTGAATATACAAAAGGCATACATGACAATCACCTTATTTCTCATTTCTTATCTCAATTTTTATTGTTGTATTTATAAATACTTATTTATAACAATACAATTTATAAGTGTTGTACTCAGTGTACAGTACATGCCTATGTATCTACAACATGTAGAAGTGTGCTACAGCATGTAGAATGCCACACATGCTAGTGCAGTCACATTTAGGCTCCAGTATGCATTTTTAGGTGATGACTGCGGTGGTGGTGCTGCGGTAGCTTTGTCACCTCACAGTTAGACGTTGCATGTTCGATTCTTAGTTAGAGCATCTTCTGTGTGTCAACATGCGTGAATGGGCGTTCCTTCTTTGAAGGTTGTGCATTAGGCCCGGCAAGCACGTAAAAATCTACTGCCAATCTTTAGCGGACCGGAGTTCCGCTGTGGCGACCCCTAACCAGGAAAAGCCGAAAGACTTTTATGCATTTTTAGGTGATGTTCTCTAGATACTGTGAAAGGGGTAGGGTTCACACGCACCGCTTATAAAGGTGCTGCCAATTGTGCACTACATTTTTACTGCCACTGACATGTTCACTGACCAGCCTGCTGCTGATGCCTGCCATAGTGCCTGCTGTCTTATGTTACCTTGTGAGCCATGGACATTATTTTCCCCCCTTTGCATTTTGTTGTTGAAGTTGTGGGCATGGCACTGCATTCTTCTGTTTGCCCACAGGGAATTCACAACAGCCATATTTCTCTGCAGCTGAATGTCATTTTAGCCATGTGTCCCCAACCAAATGTACCACAGGGAAATATCACGCTGGCTAGGTGCCTAAACCCATTGAAACCTCCTTTTAAGGATCCTATTCCACCGTAGGATCTAAACCTAGTATTACAAACCATTGTGCATTCCCTCTTCGAACCATCTACAGACTGTGATCTAAAGTATTTGTTATGGAAAACTTTATTTTTGTGGCAATAACCTCTGCCAGAAGGATTTTAGAAATTCAAGCTTTATCATGTAGACCACCTTATCTGATTTTTCACAAAGACAGAGTTTCCTTATGGACAAATACCACTTTTCTACCTAAGGTAGTGTCAGAGTCTAATGTTAGACTATTCATTTACCAGTATTCTTTCCCAGTTTTATGAACAGAGGTGAATACTGTTTGCATTTGTTAGATGTTCACAGACAATTATGTTTTTATCTTCACAGAACAAAAGACATAAGAAAATCTGACCAACTATTTATCTCCTTTTCAAGTGCAAGGTCTGGTAAATCAGTCAGCAAGGTGACCTTAGCCAGATGGCTCACGGATTGTATATCCTTCATCTATAAAAAGAAGAAAATTGATTTGCCTAGGCCTGTTAAGGCACATTCTACAAGATCTGTAGCCACTTCAGCAATTTTCCAGTCAAGGGCTTCAGTGGATGATATATGTACAGCAGCAACTTGGGCTTCTCCTCATACTTTTATTACTCATTACAAATTGGATTTGGTCTCTAGGGGAAGAGCTTCCTTTGGTTCAATGGTTCTCAGGAATGTCCTTCTGTGAGTCCTCCGAAGGTCTAAGGTAACTGGGGACTCTGCCCCATATGTCAAGGATAAAATGAAAATTGACAACATCAGATAAAGAAGTTATCTACTTACCATAACGTTCCATCTGTGTTGTCTATTTTCATTTATCCTTGACTCCTCTCCCTCCATCCCCTGGCCTTTGGAGACCCTTTGGTGGAATGGAGAATGTATAAATAACTTATTGTAATCATTAAGGCAAAGCAGATATGGTGTCCATTATGGCTTCCTTATCTATGACTTTTATATCTAATCTGCAATCTCAATCTGAGGTAACTGGGAGAGAGGATTGTGGGTAGAGGTGACGCTCAAGAGTTTTTGGTCTGCACAAGCTGTAGTAACGGCCGAGTCAGTTCCTGTATCTGACACGGACCCATGGATAAATGAAAATGGACAACACAGATGGAATGTTATGGTAAGTACATAACTTATTTTTTCAGCAAAGTCACCTTCATGTCACAGATCTTAGAAAACCCTGTTATTCAGAAAGATAACATTGTTTTCAGGGTTCTCTCTACAGCCAAAACTGAAGAAATTCCTCTAGTGGAAAAAGACCTATAGTACAGAAGATTAAATTTATCATAAACCTCCTACTAGGTTTAAACTTTTATCGAACTTTTCACCAATGTTTTTGTTGACCAGGCCTTCATTGGTATATAAGAGTGTAAGTACCAATGCCATTCCAGGTTATCAGTGACATGTTACTGCTAATTCAACAAAGAGAATTTCAGAGTAGTGGAAAAAGTGTCTCAGGCCTAGCTTCTTCCATCACTGCTGTTCCATGATTCCCGAACATAAAAAGTTCTCTGGCAAAGATAATTCACTCCTTAGTTTTCCTAGGTGATATTCCACTACTACTCTTCATTTCCGAAAAGTGAAAAATGTGTCATTCCCCAGTAACCTTATCTAAAAAGGAATATGTTTGCACCAGACAAGTGTGTGTGTGTGTGTGTGTGTGTGTGTGTGTGTGTGTGTGTGTGTGTATATATATATATATATATATATATATATTCATATTTGAAAATGGGTAGGGTCTTTGATAAGCAGCAGTCTCTTCTACAGGATGCTCCTCAAATTTTTAATTTTAGGGTGACAGTTAATCTGAATTTTCTAGTTTGGTGCTCTGGCTGTATCATGCCTTAGGAAATAGGTTACAGAGTTTGAAAACTGTGGATCCTTTACCATTGGTGCTTCCCCCATTGCTAAATATATTGCATAATTTATCACCAGCCATGAATAACAGTCCTGATTCAGAACCACATATTCCATAAAGAGGCAGAGAGGTTTTACAGAGTGCTTATTGTCACATGGGGTTTATTTAAAAATCTTGCATTTGATTCTGTAGGCATCAATTTGATTCCTAGCCAGTAAAAAAAAGACTGCAGATTTTGCTGCATTGCTGCTAAGTAAGGAGTCCATGTTGGCCAACAGATTTAAGTAGAGTGCATTTACTTTCTCTAATCTGACTTTTTAGATAGTTAATTGAGCTTATCTCCGTATTGGCATAAATTCAGGACACCTTAGTGTTTCTCATACACTGTGGCATCAGGTTGAAGTTAGTTGAGGTAGTATGCACAGCATATAAGATTGTCATTCATATACTTGAGTGTGTATGTAGTATAGTAGATGACTGTATAAAGTCGTCAAAAACAGCACTGAGTACTAAGATGCATGTCTGGCTAGATATGTGCCTGGTTCATGATGACAAAAGGACTGACAGCAAGTTATTTCTTATTAGTGTTTAAGTAATTCCCAAAGACTATGCCAAAGACTTTTACCAGACACCAGCACAAAGGGCATTTTTTCATTAACCTATCATTTATTAAAAAAAAACAGTGCCGTACAAGCATCCCATACCACCAAAGCCTACTTCATTAGTCTTGTCTTCACAATTTAGTCAAATAGCTGGGTTATAACTCATACTAACAAGAAGATTTTGGATCAGAATTTTCCTGAACTACAGCTCTGATGTAAAATCCAGCATTATTCACATGTCACAGAGACATTCCCTCTGAAAAAAATAATAAATCTATAGTCACTATACATAGGGCCAGATTCCAAAGGAGCTGCTCTCAGTGTATGTCTGTTCTGATTTAAAAAAAACTTGCTGTCAGTGTAAGTGACCTACTTCAGTGTAAAGTATATATATATATATATATATATATATATATATATATATATATAAATACACACACACACACACACACACACACGCTTAGACTAGAGACTAGATTCCAAAAGAACTTTCAAGGATCACGTTTACTTTTTTGAATTTTTAAGATGCGCATTGAAGAATCTCAAAATTCTGATAGAGCAGCCATGCCATTTGAATTAAAAGTTCCTTCACAGAAGGATATTTGGATAACTCAAAAAAAGAGGACATTCTGTCTAGTGATTACAGTCTGCTTACCTAAACACTCACAAAGTATTTCTGAATTACAGACACCAAGATTATATAGCTACTCAGTCCCACCACATGTGCAACCTAACTCCCATTTCCCCATAGATATGCCAACAACTGAAACCAAAGAAGGTATTCCTTTGAGAAGGAGTTAAAGATATTTAATAGGCACTGTAAAAATATTAATCTGAATAACTGAATTTCACAGCAATTCAAGTTTAATTTTTTACTTCATATTTTATCCATTCTGTATAAGTATGTAATAACTCTAAATCATTATGCTAGTGAAGAAGGCTAGCAAATAATGAAGACTGTGAAATTTATAATTGAGCATAAAGTCAAGGCATTTGCTTTTTGGAACCCTGTTTCCTATAACTATTAGCTTTGTAAGTCTTAAGGTTTATTAGACTAATGTCTGGTTTATCTAGTGCGGATTTATGTCTGTAAAAGTCAATCACTGATGTAAACCCAAGGAAGGACACATGGCTTATTAAAACTGAGGACTGCTTTAGTTAGAAAATTAAATGACATCAGACCATTTACTTTTAGTAAAAACTTGCACTTAACTACACAAGATGAGTGGGCTTTCCATACCTTTAGGACTTCAAGAATCAATATGTTTATGCCTCTTATAATAACTCAAGAAATGTTTAGTCTTATTTAGCTTTTAAGTTTTGTTAATGAGATGAGAAATGAGAAACTTCAGTAAGAAAGAGAAGAGGCAGATAAGAAATTAAGTCTGTAGTCATATGTTGAACCCATAAACTGTTTCAGTTCCTAATATTAGCTATCAGTTGAGCCATCCCATAAAGTTTTGGATTGAGACGTTTAATATCTAAATTAATTGAAAACTGTACCAGGTTATGCCAAGGGACATTTGGTTAACTTGTCACACAAACATTTATGCCAAATGGTTCTCACTTGCCTAGTAGAGGAGAGAAGTTAAAAGAAAAACTGTCATTTTGGTAGAGAAATATTTAATTGATTGATTTAGTTTTTTAAAGAGGATGTGATTACCATCTCAAACAAACCAAATTTAACTATTCTGCATGTTTTTTAAATTGGTCTGGGCAATTCTCAGAGTGTGCATTTCACCAACCTAGTTAATACTTAAAGTCCTGTAGTGCTTGTGTGTGTATGTTACTTGGGTTTACAATTACTGAGGTAAAAGACCTTAAATTTTTGTAGATTAATTTTATATTCATAGCCAAGGCATTTCTGAAAAGTATGGTTTAGCTTCTATCCTCCTAAGACTGTAGATGTCGTCCCCATCCTCTAGTATATCCAAACTGCTATACCCTCTCTCCACAATTCTCATGCCTAGATCTTCCAACTCCTTTCCCATGTATGGCCCCCCAGTACATCCTGGGTCATCATGGATGGATTGTCCTTTCACAATGTTGTTGTAAAAGCAGCACAAAGGCATGCTGGAGCGATAATGGAGTAGTGTATATGCATGACAAATTGTACACACACACACCTGTATTGATGATCCCATCAGGTTTATCCACCAGATATCCAAAAATGGAATGGTAGTGTAATCATCCACAAAAACCCTGTAGAACGGGTGCAACTCCCTTAATAATTTCATTCTGGAGATGACGTGTAAATGATGGTGTCAACCTCACTTTCTCCTGACAACTGGTTCTAATCTTTGCATTCTCTGCACTTATGACATTGTTCCTGGGCCAATTTTATATTCAGTTGGATTCTGAATCCTCCCAAGAAGCTCTACAAACCTTGGAACAGACATTGAAGCATGACTGATAGCCTTCAGTAAACTATCCACATATGTGAGGTATTCGTACAATGAAAAACCTGAATTCAAAGGAAAATAGTTTTTTATTTTTAAGCATCTCTATTAATTTATTACTTAAGACACAAGCAAACATACATTAACAGAAAAGAAAACAAACCATATTAACATTTTCATTTACATACATTATATATCACATATATTTTCTTTCCTTATAACTATCATCAGTCCAGTGTTACAGTGTCCAGTGTTACATAAATTGATGAATTCCTGCCCTTCTTTAAACCTCATTCCTCCTCTTCCTCCTAAACATTTTCTGCATGTATTGTTTCCACAATTCCTATTTATTTGTATGTAATTTGCTCCTTCCCTTTTCTAAAGATCTCTCTTCCAGTTATTTTATCTTCAGTAATTCTAATACAGTTGATTTACACTTTGATTTCCATTTTCTAGCAATCATTTTTTTTTGGCACCGAACAGAGTTAAACTTAATAAGGCCTTACAATGTCTAAGCAGTCCAGATCCCATGTCCCAGCTGAAAAAAATAAATCATTTACTTTGTTTCAGGCATTTGCTCAGCCATAATTTCTGACAAAATACTCTGTATGGAATTTTAAAATCTACCAGCATATTACACTAGCAAAACATATGTTTCCAGTTACGTTTTTCTTCCCCATCACACTTCCATTGTTTAGCACCTGAGGAAACATTCTGTGAAGTCTGTTTGGGATATAAAAATACCTATGTAAACACTTCCAAGAAAAGATCCTAAACCTTCAGGACTTTTTTGTATACTTGGGAGCTGTACATACATCTTCCAATTGTTCTCTTGTAAACTGCTTTTCCAGTCTCTCTTCCCAGTCTTTTCTAGCCTCCTCTGATAGATTCTTATAGTTATCATTCAATATTTTATATGCCCTGCTAATTATCCCTTTTTTTAAAAACAACTTCTGTTCTGGATTCAACTAAAAAGTCTACCAGAGCAAGTCTTTAGTTTAAGATTCCCCTATCCCTTCTCTTTGCATGTATTCTAATAGCAATCTGTAGTGGGGAAGGCAGTCTCTAGCCTAGTCCAAACCTCTTATTGGCCTCATCCCACTCTGTTACCTTTCCCTGTCTAGTTATTTGCTCCCAGTACCTTAGTTTCTCTGCCAGTTTTCTCCAGTAAATTCCATCCCCTCTTGCCTATTTTCTGTACACCTACTGCACTCATCTTATTGGTAAAATATTCTTTCTCCATTCTTGTGTTGGCTTAGTTCTTAAAATACTTTTTTTCTAATTTATGAATATAATCTGTATGGTTCTTCTTCTTAAGGATCTTCATCCAAAATCCCACTCTCTCTTTATTTCTTGATCTTTCCCCATGCTTCATTATCATTTCTTTCCATTTTGAATTATAACCTTCTGCTTGTGTTATGTATATGAGCCTTAACTGTGTAGTTCTAAAATATCCCTTCAAATCAGGTAATCCTAAACCTCCTTGTTCAACTGGAAGGATAAACTGATCCCACTTAACTCTTGCCCTTTCCCCTTCCAGTTAAATTCCTTCAACCTTTTTTTAATTGTTGTCCACAACTACTATGATTGATAAAAATATGTCATGCCCATATATAAAACTAGAGAGACTAAGACATTTTCATTGCTGTATCTTACTGTTAAGGTCCATTAACAAAAGCTTCCAGTTTTTGAATTAGCTTTTGTTTCTTCCCACATATCCTTAGGTGAAATATCAAAAGCCTTTTTAATCCATACCTCTAAATACTCCATCTTATGTCCCCATAAATATAGGTATTGCTGTAATAATTCATGTGTGGGTACATAATTTATGGCTATAGCCTTTGTTTTAGCTTCATTCATTTTACATTCCTAAAAGACTTGAAACTGTTTCACTGCAACACGGAGATGTCCTTTTCTGAATTTATCAAGTACAAAATAATATCACCTGCAAAGCTTTTCTTGATTACTGTACCAATTATATCCTTGCATTTCTCCATCCTTTATTTTCTTTGCCAATGTCTCTAAATATAAAGCAAATAAAGAGTAAAAAGGACACCCCCAACTAGTTCTTCTGTTCAAACACAATATTAGAGAGGAATGTTCCCACTTTAATTCTTGCCTCCAGTCCTCAGTATATCCATATAATTAACCTTATTATTCTAAAAAGGAATGCAAATGCTTCCATTGCCTTAGTCATAAAATCCTAGTTTGCTCTATCATATTGCTTTCTTTGTGTCAAGGCTCACTAACAACAGCAATATTTTCTTACATTCGTTTGCCCTCTGGACCATCATTAGTCTATTAATGTTGTCAAATACTTGTCTCCTCTTCACAAGACCACAGTAATCTATATCTGTCAATTTTCACAATAGCTTTGCTATTCTTTTAGCTAGTATAGACATAAACACTTTATAATCTGATTTAAAATTGAAATGGTTGTATGTGAATCTGGGTGTGATGGGTCTTTACCAACTTTAGGTAATATAGCCATCTTAGCTTTTTTCCTCAAGATGTTGGTGTTTCCCCTCTTTTTAAAATACTGTTAAATAAAACCTTCCAGATCTTTATCACTTTCTTCTCTCCTGACTTCCAAATTTTCAGAAGAATGCCATTTGTTCCTGCAAATTTTCCAGAAGATTTATTACACATCACTGTTTTTATCTCATCACCTCCTTTCTTAACTGTTAGCCGCTGAGACTCAACTACCTCCAGCATTGGCATAATTAAGTCTTCCATAAATATTTCCATTTGTGCTCTTTATTTTCAAATGTCTCTGCTTTATACAAATTTTCATAATATTTCCAGAATGTATCTAATACACTTTTGGTTATTTTTTTGTGTTATAGATTCCCTAAGTTTGACGACAACCCTATCTACTTTCAGTGGCCTGAATCATTGTGTTAAAAGATTTTTGTGCTTTGGAGTTATCAAAGTTGCTAAACAACAATTTTTCTAAACTCATGCATGTTATCCAGATACTCCCTTATCTTCTATTTAGCATCCTGCATTTTGTGCCTCTTCTTGTTCTATAAGATTCCCCTTATTCTCTAATTCTTTAACCTTAGTCATTCACCCCTTCTAAGTAATTCCTATTACTTAGAAACTGCATCTGTTTCTTTTTTTATTTCTACTGTGATTTTATACACCGTTTTCATTTTGTCCCACTAACTAGCTATAACTTCTGAAGATATTGCCATCTTCCCTAATAACGCTTGATTAATTTCCATTACCCATCTCTTAAATTCCTCTCTTTTTAACATGTAGGTGGGAAAGAACCAGTGTATCATTTTTACTTCATCACCATACATTTTTGTCTTTTTTTATCAATGCATGATCTAAAGTAGTTATTGGATTAATGTTAAAGCTTTCAATCAAATAAACATCTTCATGTGAAATATGAGCTCCACCTAGTCTAGTCCAGTTATTGTACCTTTGAGAATAATATTTAAGTTCTGTCTGAGTTCCTACTACTGAATTAACATTTTCCATAGCAAATATATTCAGAAATCTTCTTTTGTTGTTCTTTTGTTATATTCTCATTTCTAGGACCACTGACACATCCTCACTATTGCAAAGCAAGTACCACATGTTTTTGGTGGAATATAAATACATGCCAGCATAATCCTTCTGCCTTACCAATAGCCTGTTACTAATGCAAAGCTCCCATTATTGTCCTTTTCCTCTTCTGTCACAATTAGAGCTACTCTAGCAGTTAATATAACTACTCCATTTTCCTTTGTCCCTGATATTCTGCTGAATATCCATCCTGAAATTTATTCCTTGTCAAATTCATATGCTCATTTTTTCCAAATGTTTCTCTTGCAGCATTGCTATTTGCACTCTGCATTTCTTAATATAATTCAATACTCTTTCCTTTTTTGACTGTACCAATAAGGCCATTTATGTTCTAAGATAATATGCATACCATAGCCATTATAATAAAAAGCTGCTGTTCTCTCCAATTATACGTATCAGTTTTTTGAATGTCTATTTCCAGCTGTTGTGTTACATGAAAACACTAATGTTTAGCGGACTGATTTTTTTATGCAGTTATTTGTTTTCATCCCGATTTAAACCTGTGTCACATTTTTTTCAAGACTTTTTGTTTTAATGAAAACCCTCAAACAAAAAAACTTAAGCGATTTTCAAAACACGCCACTCTACCCCTCGTAACTTAAAATAAACACACAACACTATGGTACACCTCCAAAAATTGAAGTTTAACCATCCAAATAGGAACATTTGCCCCAAATCGACAGCTGTACCCACAGGCATTACCCAACCAAAAATTAAGGTTGCCCACATTAACATGCATGCTACAGCCTGTGTTCTCACTCTTCCTGATTGTTGTCTCTTCTTGTCTTATCTCTATTCCCCTTCCAGATGTGAAAAAGAGCTTGTATGCTTTCAGAAAACATTCACATTTAGCCGTAATAAAGTGTACATGCTAACTTTAAATAAAACTAAATTGTATGCTATTGTATTTAAGGCATTAAAGTATTATGACTGCTGGACAGGCTGCTATCTTTTATTCACGTCCAATAATTGAGACTTTATTTTACACTGAACTGCTTGCCATTGTAGTTTTAAATTTTGTATTTCTCTCAGTAAAGAATGCTTAGAACTCACAGTTATTTGCTTGCACCTGCAGACAGATTGTCTTCATGTAAAAGTTATTCTCAATGGATCTTTATAAATTTCACTCAGAACAGAATGTACAGCTGCCTTCGGCTGCAGACTTCCTGACTCTCACTGAGTATTTGCAAATGGAAAAAAACAAGCTAATACCATTGCAGATGTAAGAAGCTTACCATTTTTCATGGCTTTCATTATTTTGTCTTATTTTTCAAGCGTTCTTGCTTACAAAAACACTTGTTTATAGCTTAAGCCAAGGGCATTAATCTAGACATTCACCCTTGTAAAAAAAAAAAAAAAAAAAAGAGAGAGAGAAATATCTTAATTCTGCATATAATATAATCAGTGCACTTTTACACCCCACCCCAGCAGCCCGTGATCTCAGCATATTAACATTAAAACTTGCTTTTCTCCAGTTTTTCTTCTCTTGTTATACTGTAAAGCTTGTATCTCATACAACTAAAAAATATCTTTAAGACATATAAGCCACTTATGAACCTCATCCACATTTAAAATACCCCTGTCTACAACACAACTGCTTTACTACTGTAATATGCAGTTTATATCATGAAATGGTTTAGACAAATCCTAATAGGAACAACAGTCATTTTACTTAGTTGCTTCCCCCTCCTTTTAGTGACCTTCTAAACATTAATGATGTAAAGTGGGGTATACGTTTTACAGTTGACCCACAAGTTTAGCAAACTCAGCAAAAGTCCAGTCTTTCTCAACCACTTTTTCTTGCAAAGTCATATTTCACAAATATGATTGATGCTTTATAGTATCCTATTTATTCAGTAATTTTAGCATTGCTAATCATCTTCATGTCCATCTCCATCTTCCAACACCATAATCTGGTTTAAGTCCAAGGTACTCCTAATGCTTTTAATTAACTCCTGTATTTTCTTCTGTCTCTCAAGCACTTTCCTTTGGAACACTGGAAAAGTTTTCATTGGCAAAGTCTCTCTACGAGCTTTATTGTCAGAAGAATGAGAAGTAGATTTTCCTTCTGTTTGTTGGCTCACTTTGTGTTGTATAAACTTGCATTTCCTCCTTAGCCTGTTCTGCATCCAAAAATGTCCTTGATCCTCCAGGAAAAAAATATTCTGAATAAAGTAGGATACAGCAGCTCGAATTTCATATTTACCTCTCAACATTACCCAATCTGCCTGATTATTCAGTGAATAATCATTTTCCACAAATACTTTACTGCCACAGTTTTGGTGGTATGAGTGTATCTTTACTAATACAGATTTTGGCTGTATCCTCATGGCCAGGTTTGGAGCATACACTCAGTGTGCCCTTTTAATTAACAAACCCTGCTGTGGAATACCAGTCTAATTTCTTATTTGTGCTTTCATAACATTAATACAATCTTTTACTTCCAGTTTCTCTGGTACAGCAGAAAATCTCCATTTACTCTGAATATTATGTCATCTAACACTACCATTTTTGAAACAGCTCTTAGTGTCATACTCAGCCAGCCTTTTCTTCATGTCAACCTCTGTTTTTTGAAGTTTTATTAGCTCATCAGAATAGCTAGTTAAAGCTTCTATCTGTCCAACATTTTGTTAATTGAACTGATATACTCCTTCAAGGTTTCATTTGTTTTAATCATCTCCAAGTACATTTGATTTATTTTCCCTCTAAATTACTGGAAGCCATCTCTTGTACCAAAGTGGAAGCTTGAACTGCTTTTTGTAGAACAGCTGTAAGATTCTTCCCAGACAGTGTTTTCTCTTCACCTTTTTGTTTGATTTTATTTCAGGTTCTCTAAATGTATTCTGATTTTCTTTCAGGTTCTGTAAATTTATTATTTGCTGGCGTCAGGACAGTGTACTTACTAGCCGGTAACTGTATTTTACTCATAACTGTATTTTACTCAAAGCTCACGGTTTCTTTTTTTTTTCACAGTAGGAGAGCTGAAATTAAGCTGTTGATCAGTGTACAGTCATCTTGGAAGTCCCAAAGAAAAAATAGTCAGTTCGAATCTAATCTAAAATTGGTTCCATATCTAGAATATCTAGGCCAGGGGACAGCCCTGTCTGAGTCAATTTGGTTATAAAAAATTGGAGTAGCAATACCAGTTAGCAAAATTAAGACCTCGGTGTTAGATATCAGTATGCTAATCAAATTAATAAGATGTGACAGAACTTGAAGACATTCATAAATAGCAAAAATTAAATTTCTGTTATGTCAAATGCCTTTTGGGCATCTACGGCAAGTAATGCCAACTCCAACTGGTTGAATGCTTTTTATTATGAATATTAATAAGTAACATCTGAAGCCATTGATTAAGCTATGCTGTGTCTAGAAGGGACAAATCCTTTTCTTTTAAATATCTGTTAAATTATTGCTTAGGACATAGGCACACATACATTAATAGAAAAGAAAACATGCCTTAAGATTTTTTTTCTACTACATATACTACGTATGTTGCTTTCTTTTCTTTATAGCATCTGTTATTCAGTCCTGCACTACATAAGTTGGTCAGTTCCTGCCTTCCCTTAAACTTCACTCCTCTTCCTGAACATTATACTGCATATATTGTTCCCACAAATTCCATTTATTTCTATGTGATTTGCTCCTTCCCTTTTCTAAGGATCCCTCTTCAAGTTCTTTTATCTCTTTTGCAATATTCATTACTTTAAATACAGTTGGTTTAGATTCTGATTTCTGTTTTGTTTTTGTTTTTTTTTTTTTTTTTGCAGCTAACAAAATTCAACTTAATAAGGCCTTACTTATGTCTAGGGAATTCCAATCCTGTATCCCAGCTCAAAAGAATAATTTCCTTACTTACAACCCATCACACCTCCAACATTTGATGTCTTGTTTTTTTTTTTTTAAGCACCTTTATTGAATTATCACTTGTCATATAGGCAAATTTACATTTATATAAAAGTAATCAAACTGTATCAACAAGTTCACATTTACAAACATTATAGTTCACATATGTTTCCATATATCATATACAGTATATATAAAAAGTGTACACACCCTGTTAAAATGCCAGGTTTTTGTGATATAAAAAAATGAGACCACAATAAATCATTTCAAAACTTTTCCATCCCCTAATGTGACCTATAACCTGTACAATTCAATTAAAAAAACAAATAAATCTGTTAGGGGGGAAAATATAAAAAATAAAAACATACAATACACTGGTTGCATAAGTGTGCATACCCTTAAACTAATGCTTTGTTTTGAAGCACCTTTTGATTTGATTACAGCATTCAGTCTTCTTGGGTACACAGCTACCATCAATTAAAGAGACTCTGATTAACCCCAAATAAAGTTCAGCTGTCCTAGTAGGATTTTCCTGACATTTACTGTCAATTTGGTCAATTCCTGACCATTTTTAAACAAGAAATATCTTTATTAAACCATTACTTATGACATAGGCAATCATACATTTATATAACTAAAAACAAACTACACTGACATAATCCTAGTTCCAGGCATTTTACATTGCAAACCATACTGACACACACCCATTTACAAACATTATACATCTCTTATCATCTTCCCAGTCATTTTCAGTCAAACATTACATAGCTCATTTAAGTCCTGCCTTCTTCTAAACCTCATTCCTCCCCTGTATGTATTGTTCCCACAATTTCCATTTTTCCTAAGTAGTTCCTGCCCTTTTCTAAAGATCTCAATTCCAGTTGTTTTATCTCTGTTACTATATTCAATACTTCTAGTATAGTTGGTTTAGATTTTGATTTCCGTTTTCTAGTAACTGCTTTTTTGGCAACCACCAGAAATAGAGCAATGCATTAACATGTCTAGGCAATTCTGATTTTGTATCATAGCTCAGAAAAATCATTTCCCTCATCAAACCAATCTGCCCACCCAGCATCCCCAACAGTGCATCCTGCAGGGAAGTCTTAAAGTCCACCAGTTCACTGCACTCCTAGTTACCACTTTCTTTCCTGTCATACCGCCAACATTTGCTGTCTACCTGAGGAATTTTTTCTGGAGTCTACTTGGGGTCTAAAAATACCTGTGTAAACATTTTCAAGCACAAAATCCTAAATCTTCTAGATTTTGTTGCATATTTGGGAGACATACATATAGCCTCCCATTGTTTCTTTGTGAATTGCTTATCCAGTCTCTCTTCCCAGTCCTTTTTAACCTCCTCTAATTGATTCTTATAGCTATCATGCAATATTTTGTATGCTCTACTAATTATTTCTTTTTTAATGGCAGCTTCTGCTCTAGATTCTACTAAAACGCTACCCCCTATTTCTTTCTCTTTGCCTATACTCTGATATCAGTCCTTGATAGGTTAGGCAATCTCTGACCTGCAGTCTAAATAAATTATTGGCATCTTCCCATTATATTATCTCTGTAGTTATTTGCTCCTAATACCTTGGGTCATTTGTCTCTTTTCTCCAATAAATTCCATCCCCTTCTTGCCTGTTGTCTATATCCCTAATTGCAATAATCCCTATCTGCAGAATCTTCTTTTTCTGTTTCCATGTTGGCTTAGTTCTTAGGACACTTTATACTACTTTATAGATATAATATTCTTTATGATTATTGTTCTCCTTAAAGGCCTGCATCCAAAATCCCAGTCTGTCCTTGTTTCTTGAACTTCCCCCATTTCATCATCATCCCTTTCCATTTTGAATTATAGCTTTCTCCTTGTGCTTTGTATAGGAGCCTTAACTGTGAAGCTCTGAAATGCTCCTTCATATCGGGTAGTCCTAATATGCTGTGTTCTTCTGGAAGACTCAGCTTATCCCACTTGACTCTTGCCGTCTTCCCCTCCCAGAAAAAGTCCTTCAGCTCTTTATTAATTGCTATCCACAACTTCTCTTCTGGTTGATAATAATATGCATGACCTGTGTATAAGACTAATGGGACTAAAAACATTTTAACTGATTGTATATTACTGTCCATATCCATATAACAAACCTTCCATTTTCTCAGTTTTTGTATTATCTTTTTATTTAGTCTCTTCGCACATATCCTTAGCTGCCACATCAGAATCATTTTTACTCCATACTCCTAAATACTTCATTTTACCATGTCCCCATAAGTATGGATATTTCTGAACCAATTCATACGTGGTTACATAATTTACTGCTATTGCCTTTGTTTTATCTTCATTAATTTTGTATCCCAAAAAGATTTGAAGCTGTCTCAAAATGTTCCACAACACTGTAATGTCTCTTTCTGGTTTTGTTAGGTATAAAATAATATCTGTAAACAGAGCCAGCTTTTCTTGACTACTATACCAATTATATCATTGAATTTATGAGTCCCTTATTTAATTTGCCAGTGGTTCTGAAGGTAATGCAAATAACAAAGACATCCCTGCCTGGTTCCTCTGCTCAAGCAGAAATTATCAGAGAGGATCTCACCCATTTAAATTCCTCTGATCCCTCATATTTCCTCTTAATCAGCCTTATAATTTTTTCAGGAAATGCAAATACATCCATTGCCCTGCTCATAAAGTCCCAGCTTACTCAGTCAAATGTTTTCTGTGCATCAAGACCCACCAATAACAATGATATTTCCTTACATTCTGTTTCCCTCTGGATTATCAGTGCTGTGTTAATGTCAAATGTTTGCCTCCCCTCCACAAAACCACATTGATCCATATCTATCAATTTTGTTATTACTTTTGCTATTCTTTTAGCCATTATCAACATGAACACTTTATAATCATGGTTTAGTATTGAAATGGGCCTGTATGAAGCTGAATCTGATGGATCTCTGCCCTCTTTAGGTAATACAGCTACCACTGCTTTCTTCCAGGATGTTTGTATTTCTCCTCTTAAAATACTGTTAAACAAAACCTTCCAGATCTTTATCAGGTTTTTCCCTCCTAGCTTCCAAACTTCCACAGGAATACCTTCTATTCCTGGTGAATTTCCTGTAGCTTGGTTATACATCACAATTTTTATCTCATTTCCTCCTGTCCTAACCATTAGTAATTGAACCTCATCTATCTCTAACCTTGGCACACTTAATTCTTCACTAAATATTTCCATTTGTATCTTTTCTTGATTTCCATATTTCTGTGCTTTATGCAGACTTTCACAGAATTTCTGAAATATTTGTATACCTCTACAGGATCTCTTGTTACCTTCCTTGTTATTGGCTCCATATTATCGAGGTAATCCCTTATTTTTTGCTTACCATTTTGCAGTTGATCCTCTTCTTGTTCTGTGAGATTTCCCCTATTCTGTAATACTTTAACATTTGTCAGTCCTTCTAAATAATTCTTGTTACTTTTAACCATAGATCCCTTTCTTTTATTTACCTATTTTTAAACTTCTCCTTCATTTTATCCCACTCCCTAGCTATATTTTCAGAAGTAATTTCTGTCCTCTCTGTTAGGTCCTGAATAATCTCTACTACCCGTTCCTTAAATTTTTTCTCTTTTCAACAGATAGGTGAGAACGTGTCAAGAGTGTCAGTTTTGTCTCATTGCCCTGTGTTTTTATTTTATTTACTATTGGTGTATGATCTGAAATAGTTGTTGGGTCTGTATCAAGACCTTCAGTTAAATGCCCATGTTCCTGTGAAATGTAGATTCTGTCTAGCCTAACCCAGTTTTTATATTTTGGGTAATAATATGTACATTCACTCTGAACTCCAGTTAATGAATTCACATCTTTCATACCAAATATTTTCATAAACTTAATCAAAAATGTTCCCTCCTTTGTTATACTTTCCAGTGTGGGCTCCCCCGATACATCTTCACTGATAAAATCAATTTCCAGTCCCCAGCTATAAGTAATATTCCTTGCTGAAAACTGACTATTTCTCCCAGAATTTTCTTAAGCTCCATTATAGCAGTTTAGATGGAGTATAAATACATGCCAATGTAATCCTTCCCCCTTGCCAGTAACCCCTTAGCACTACAAATCAGCAATAATTGAGTTTTTCATCCTCTTCCATCACTATTGGAGCTCCTCTTGCAATTAATATAAGTACTCCTCTTTTCCGTTGTCCCAGATATTCTGCTGAATAACCATCCTGAAAACCTTTCTTTATTAAATATACACATTCAGTTCTTTTCAAGTGTGTGTCCTGTAACATAGCTACTTGCACTCTACATTTTTTTAATATAGTTCACTGTTCTTTCTGTTTTGTATTTATCTGTGAGACCATTGACATTTTAAGACATTGCAGAAAGCATCACTGTATTAAAAAGTTAGTATTCCCACCTTTTATGTATAACAGCTTTTTTTGCTAAATGTCTAGTTCCAGCTTTTGTGTTGCATGCATACACTGTTTGGCAGGTTGAACTTTTATATAGTTGTTTCTTGTCGTATCCATTTAAGCCTATGTCACATCTTCCAGAACTTTTTGCTTTATTGAAAGCCCTCAAACAAAAAGACAAGCAACCTTCAATAACCCCTAAAATCTATTAATTTAATGCTAACACTGTGTAAGTCTTCAAATATTGAAGTTTTACCTTCCTGGTAGGAACAAATGTCCCAAACTGAGAGCCACACTCACAGAACTGAGTTAACTTAAAAGAAAGGTTATCCATTCTAAGGCACATGTTGTAGCCTATGCTTCTACTAAGTGCTAACTGCCTTTATATTATCTTTATAGCTGTCCCAGTTGGGAGAACACGTGAATGCTTTCAGATAAAATTATCTCCTAGCCGGTTTCTCTTTTCTTTATTCCCCCTATCCAGTCACTCTCCAGCAGACTGAGAACCAGACAGACAATTTCTCATTATCAGATTGTTTCCATGGAGACATGAAAACCAGATGGTTAATTTCTATTTATCAGATTGTTTCCATGGAGACATGAGGGCCAGGTACAGAATTGCTACTAAGCATACATTCATTTGCTTGAAAAAAAAACCTCATAGTGTTTATTATTCTTTTTAATTTACTTCCTTTCTCTTAAAACTTGTTTTTAAATCAGTCTAAGATCCTTAATCCAGTCAAAACCCCATGCAAGAATGAGAAAAAGCACAGTAATTTTTCCTTTGTCATGCTCTTTTAACCAGGCTTTTTTTTTTTACATTGAAGTGCCTACATTTCTTAAAACTGAACAAGAAGAAAAAGAGAGAAGGGAGAAAGAATGGGGAAAAAAGAACAGTAGCACATTTTTACAATCCCCATTACACTTAAAAATAACTGAGGAAACTGTACATTATAGCATGCAAAGAAAATCATACACCACAAAAATAGTACTTTTAAGAAAAAAGTTTTGTTTACCTACAATTAACCTTCTCCCCTGTCTTCTCCTCCCAGGGCATTTTTCTGAGTATTAATGACATGAAGTAGACATATACTGAGTCCCCCACAAGTCCAACAAATTCTGAAAAAGTCCAATACTTCTAGATTTTCTTGTTCTGTCATATTTCATAAATATAATTATTGCATTGTAATCCCATATTAAGTTACTGATTTTATTACTGTTCATCTCTGAAATCCTGTCTCTGCTTCATTTCCATATAAGAATATATGCAGGATTAGAGATGAAAATTGAAGTGTGTGGGGTCCTTTCAGCTAATTTCTGCTTGAGCAGAGGAACCAGGCAGGGTTATCCTTTTTTCCCTTTTATTATTTGCATTATATTTAGAACCATTGGCAAAAAAAATAAGGGACTCGAAAATTTAAGGATATAACTGGTATGGTAGTCAAGAAAAGCTGGCTTTATTTGCGGATGATATAATTTTGTACATGACAAAATCAGAAAATGACATTACAGTGCTTTGGAACATTTTGAGACGGTTTCACATCTTTCAGAATACAAAATTAATGAAGGTAAATCTAAGGCAGTAGTGGTAAATTATGTACCCACAGATGAACTGGTTCAGGAATACCCATATTTATGGGGACATGAAAAAAATGAAATATATAGGAGTATGGATTAAACATGATTCTAGTGTTGCAGCTAAGGATATGTGGGAAGAGACTAAACAAAAGATAATACAAAGACTGAGAAAATGGAAACTTTGTTATATGGATATGGACAGTAAGATACAAGCAGTGAAAATGTTTTTAGTCCCTGTAGTCTTATACACAGGTCAGGCATATTTTTATCAAGCAGAGGAGAAGTTGTGGGTAGCAATTAATAAAGAGCTGAAGAACTTTGTCTGGGAGGGAAGACGGCAATAGTCAAGTGGGATAAGCGGATTCTTCCAGTAGAATAGGGCATAACTGGGATTACCCAATCTGAAGGGGATTTCAGAGCTACACTATTAAGACTCCTATACATATCACAAACAGAAAGCTATAATTCAAAGTGGAAAGGGATGATGATGAAACATGGGGGAAGCTCAATAAACAAGGAGAGACTGGAATTTTGGATGCAGGCCTTTAAAGAGAATAACAATAATCATGCAGAATATTATATCCATAAAGTAGCAAAAAGTATTCTAAGAACTAAACCAACACAGGAATGGAGAATGGAGATTCTTCTAGTAGGGATGACTGAAATTAGGGATACAAGCAGTAGGCAAGAGAGGGCCAGAATTTATTGGAGAAAACTGGCAAAGGAACCAAGGTATTGGAAGCAAATAACTAGAGAGGGAAGGATGATAGAATGGGAAGACGCCAATAATTTATTTGGACTGCAGGTTAGAGATTGCCTCCCCTGTCAGAGATTGATATCAGAGTATAAGCAAAGAGAAAGAAATAGGAGGGTCCTAAACCAAAGACCAGTACATAGATATTTTTATATCCCAAGTAGATTCCAGAGAGTTTTTCCTCAGGAGGACAGTAAATGTTGGAGGTGTGCAGGGGAAGAAAGAGGTGATTGGGAACATATTTTTATGGAGTGCTGTGAGTTGGTGGACTTTTAAGGATTCCCTGTGGGCTGCACTGTCAGAGATGCTGGTTGAGCAGTGTGACAAGGTCGATGATTTTTCTGAGCTATGATACAGAATTAGAATTGCCTAGACATGGTAAGGCCTTGCAGTGTCTAATAATGGTGGCTGCCAAAAAGGCAGTTACTAGAAAACGGAAATCAAAATCTAAACCAACTATACTGGTAGTAGTGCCTTCTTCCACAATGCAGGTATCCTACCCTTTCAAAACATTACTAAAGAATGACTACATTTTCAATGGCCTCTTTCTTCCTTCTTTCCTCATTTCTACAAGAATTCCATCCATTCTTGGGGATTTCTCTGTTGCTTGACTATACATCACATTTTTTATTTCTCCTAAGTTTCTATATTGCTGTGCGTTGGAATGTCTACATTTTTTTTTCAGAAATGCTTTTAGCTGTATTTCTTTTTGATTTCCTCATTCTTACAGATTTTCATGAAATTGCTCAAGTATCTCCTTTAGCTCTTCAAGATTCCTAGATAACCTTCTTGTCAGAGGGCCCCTTAGTTTTGCCTCAAAACAAAACAGTTAATCTGATGTTGCCTGTTTTCATTTTATCCTCAATTATTGGGTTCGGATCTGATCCTTGGATCTGACTCTGACGTTACTTTAGCTCAGGGCCACCAAAAAGCTCTCAAGCTCCTCCCTTACCCACAATGCACCAACCCCTAACATACCTCGGATCTCGTTTACTGATTTTTGCAAAAGATGTGGTCAGCCTGCCATCTCGATCTTGTATTGAGATATGTGCGTTTTTCTTGATAGTTCTCTTCTATAACATATATTTCCCTTGCCCTTTACACTCAGTGTAATCCCTTTTACCATAGTTGATATGTTTTCTTATAATGTATTAGTTTCTCTTTCTATGGTATACGTTAGTGTAGTTCTTCATACCATTGCTGGTATTTTTTTTCTCTTTATTATGTTAAAAAAAAACCTTTAATCTTTCTGTATTTTCTATCTCCTTTTCTATGGCAAGTAATCATGTCTGATAAAAGATCTGCCGGCTTCAAAAAAAAGTCAGAAGTGTGGGCATTAATTACTACTTTCAGATGCCCACACTTTGTGGTTATTGTTTAGGCCTTCAACATCTGCAAGACAGTTGTTCTGTCTGCAAAATTTTCATTCTTAGGGCCATAGCACTGGCTGTGACTTGTTCAGAACTGCATGATTCTCAGAGACGAAGCTGCCTTGTGAGGTCAGAGGAGTTGGAGTCGACTTCAGGGTTTTTGGAGATGTCTCTGCCCCTCGGAGCTTCAGCATTGGATAGCTTGGCACTGACTTCTGCCTCTAGGAGGTTGTTCTTGGGACAGAGCGAGGCAGTACTCCAGAACCCTACCTTCTCAGAGCCACTGTCTTCTTTCTCTTCAGAGTGATCTGCCTTCGAGGTGGGGAAGTGTGTGTTTTCTGTTCTGACAGGATGGACAGTTCCTGCCCGTTAAGATTTCCAATCTAGTTCCCAGATGCCTCTGTGCTAACAGCCACATCATTCTACACCACAAGGTCAGCCAGCTCAAGGCATCCAAGACCACCCAACAGGGTCTTACAATCTCTTCTGACACTTTACAGGAACATCCCATCGAGGAAGTTCCTTGGTAGAGGAAGTGCAAGAGGATGCACTTGGACTCTTTGCAAGAGTTAGTCACTAAGGATGCTGAGTTTGATGAAAGAGAAGGGTTCCCCACCATCACCTCCAGAAGACGTCTCATTTGGAGACATTCTCGAGATCCTTAAGCAGAGAGGTGGTTCGTCCTGCACTTTACTTCCTGGGTTACTCCACCCACCTATGAGCTCATTGGTTTGGTCTGTAGGCGGGTGTGGAAGGAACTTGACTCAGATGAGCCAGTCCCTAAGAGGCCAGATCGGTTTCTGGCTCCAGCTGTCTGGAAGGAATTCTGGAGTAAGGGGGTGCCAGTGGATGCCATGGTTGTGGTGACACCCACCAAGAAGGAGCTTGCTGAGCAAAATTCATCTGTTCATCCCCCCTAACCAGGAGGCTAGGGAGATGGACAGATTTGAAAAGCATGTTTATGCATCAGCGACCTTTGCTCTTGGGTCGCTGAACTATTTGGCACATTTTACAGGGCTACAAAGGGATTTGATCAAGGAACTTTCAGAATCCCTTTCCTGGACAATTACTGCTAAGGCTCAACCTTCTGTACTGTCAGTGGACTACCCTTCATTCCATTTGAAATTCATCTGTGAGGCTTATCTCGCATGCAGCTGAAGGAGCCTCAAGGGCAGCTGGTTCAGGCACATCCATTAGGAGACATGCCTGGATTCATTTATGTGATTTTGCAGAACCTTTCAAGTCTTTGTTCATCAATGTACCCTGTAACAGCAGTTGATTGATTGGCCCAAAAATGAAGGACACACTCTCCAGGTGTGAGAAGAATGGAAAGACCCTATCCGCAGTGGACATACATTTTTTGACTCCTCAAAGATCTTTTTTTTTTTTGGAATCAATGAGGGGGATCAGAAGATGTGGTACAGAAAGTCCCCCTAGGGGCAAATGGGGGAACTCTATTGACTGATGACACCCCAGTGGCAGAGGAGGCCTGCAAAACCAGGTGGTCCAGAAATTCTTTCTCTGATAGACTCTGTGATGCCTGTGCACTGGCCAAATAATCAAGGAGCCTCAATCTGCACCACTAGCACCAGTGAGGGGTGTCAACATTTGGAGGATAACAAGTACACACACAGTAAAGTACAGTTTCCTTTAAGAGCACACAGAGATCACAGTCAATCTGGGGCTGGTTTCTCCCTTTCTCTTCAGATCCCCAATAAGACCATTAGTCTGGGGATGGTAGGGGGTGGTCTTTAGGTGCTTCACTCCACAGTACTTCCCCAGACAAGCCAGCACGTCTGACATGAAATTGGCACCTCTGTCACTCAGTATTTAATTTGGGAAACCTAGCCTGCTGAAAATCTCTAGCAAATCATTTGCCACCTTTTCTGCCTCAATAGAGGACAAAGCCACTGCCTCAATGTATCTTGTAGCATAATCTACTACCACTAGGATATACTTTTTCCCTTCGGAACTTGGGGTAGTCAGAGGCTGCACAATATCCATAACTACCCTCTGAAATGGCTCCTCAGTCACAGGCAAAGTGATTAAAGGAGCTTTCACCTTGTCTCCTGCCTTGCTTACTTTTTGGCCCTGCTCACAGGTCCTGCAGTACCCTGTTACAACTCTGGAAATTCCAGGTCAATAGAAGTTCTGCATAATACATCTCTTTGTACATTTTGTGCCCATATGACCTGCAAAGGGAATGTCATGGGCTATGGCTAGAACTGCCAGATGGTAGGCTCTAGGCACTACCACCTGCTGTATTCTCTCACTTTCTAGCCCTCCCTCAGGGGTCCACTCTCTATACAGTAACCCTTTGTCTCAGTATACAGAATCCCCCTTCTCTTGAGAATCAGGTGCCTCAGTAGCTAGCTGCCTCAGGCCTTGTAATGTAGAGTATGAGAGCTGAGGCTGTCTCAACTATCTCTTTGTAACCCTTCCCAGCTCCCCTTCTACAGGAAGTCAGGTATCCTTTGGCAACGGTGCTTCACTGTCAGCCTGGGTACTACTACTCACCTCTGCCCTTGCAGTCACTCTGTCCAAGGGACCATCAGTACCAACAAGCAGTTGTGGCTCACCTTCAGTCTCACTGCTACAGGGTTGCTCCCTCCCTGAAGTAGCCACCTCACCAATCCTGTCTGCAACTGTGCGGTCTGTCTGGGTCTCTCGCAGGCTAGCAGACCCACATGCTTGTCTCCAAGCCTGACTGCATGTAAGTGCATGAGCACATGGTACTGCATTATCAAAATCATTCCCTATCAGGACATCTGCAGGGATATCCTCAAACACATCTACTTGCTGGCTTCCTTTTCCACCCTCCCAGTCAAGGTGAATCATAACCAAAGGTGTTTGGAATGGGGTTCCTCCTGAAGCTCTGACTGGAGCAGACTGCCCAGGCAAGTAGTGCTTCTCTGTAACCATTGCAGGCTTGACAATGGTTATGTCAGAGGCTGTCTCTCTCTTAGCAATGGCCTCTTTGCCATTCATTATGATAGGATATAACCTGTTGTGGCAGATGTTCTTCGTGTTTCACTGTTGCAGTCATCACATTTGGGTTATCTGCTTGCAGTAGCCCTCAGTTGACCTGATTATCAAAGTCTTGGGTCCTGCGTAGGTTGCTGTCTCATCTTCCATGACGTCAGGTAGTCAGGGGTATAAAGCATGCAACTGACGCCATTACATCAGTTTTTCTTGCCGTGCGGTGCCCAAAGCAGAAGCAGTTCGCAAGTGCCGGTCAGCCAACTCCTGAAATTTTCATTTTCGAGTTTCAGAAATGAAGTCTTCAACTAAAGCTAAGTACCCCATTGGGGAAAAGTTTTCTTGCTCTAAACCGATGTCAGTAAAAGTCAGTAACTGTATTTCTTGTGGAAAGCAAATACCTCATAAAGATTTTCATTCGGACTGTATTCCTTGCCTAGGCCCTGACCACGATGTACCTTGCTGTCGGTTTTGGGCCTTATTTAAACCACGAACTATTAGTCGCCAGTACATTTTCACTTCTAAATATTTTGGTACTTGGTTCAGTTATCCAGATATGTCTTCGGTAAGCCACCCGACTACCGACATTCTGAAAAAATGCAAAGATAAAGACAGAGACAGGCCGCCTAGGTCCAAAGCTGCCGACAACGCTTCTCCTAAGCTAGTCGCCAGTTCGCCGGTACTCAGTGAGGTACTTTTGCAGTCTTTGATACCAGCTACTTCAGATTCGCAGGCCTCTACTGAGACCCATTCAGAGTCCGGTATGCCGCGAGATGCTTCAACTGTGAAACCTGCGGATGTCTCTACCTTGGATGGGTCCGGAACTGCTGTGCAGGCACCGGCTTTTGAGGGTGTATTCAGGCCTACTGACATGCATATTAAACCAACGCCATCTTCTTCTTCTTCTAGGCCTAAAACTCGAACCATGCCTAGGAAACTGACGCCCAGACCGCATGGTCAGGCCTCTGTGCCTAAAAAACAAATGATAAGAATATCTGAAGACCTTATTACTTTAATCAGGGGAAGTCAACCTTCCCCCTCTAAGAGACCTAGGACTGAATTTGCTTATGATACTTCTGACCAGGATTCTGAAATTGTCTCCTCAGGATTTACCCTTATCTACCTATGAGGATTCTGATGCAGAGGACTCTATTTCCTCTGCTTCACCCCCAGAGGATTTTTCTTTTGGTGAAACCTTGCATACTCTAAGGGAACATTTTCACTGGGAAAGCCAGGATTACTCTGATTCTAAAAAGAGGCTTAGAGATTTCTTACTCCTGCCCCAACACAGGCCTTTAGCTGTCCCTCCTGTGCTGGACATTGTTGACGATGCCTTTTGGAATCTAGTTTGGCCCCTGACTCTTTACCTCCTGCTCCCAGAAAACCTAATAGATACTACAGGGTTCCTGATTCTCATAAGTTCCTTTTTAAAAATCCTACTGCGACCATTTCACAGGGACTCAAGGGCATTAAGGCTACTACTGCCAAAAATCCTACCCCCTCTGATAGGGATTCCAGGGCCCTGGATAGATGGGGTAAGAAGGTATACACCTCTGCAACCTTGGCCATCAGGGCCTTAAATTGCTACATTCATATGTTAAAGTATCAGCAGCATATTATTGGATTGCTTAAACAGAAAATTATGTTGATTCCTGATTGTGCTGAAAATAAGGATTTACAGGATTTAATGCATTCTGCTGAACAGGTTGGAAAACATACTTTGTAATGTGGTTTAGATTCACTAGAGGCATCTTGCAGGTCTATACTTAGAAGGCATGCTTGGCTTAAGCAGCAATCTTTGCCAGATCATGTTAAAACTATACTGCTGGATATACCCTTAAATCAGGACCACCTGTTTGGCGACAAAGCTGAAGAAGTTCTTAAAAAGATGGAAGAAAAAGCTAAATCTATGCAAACTGTTAAAGATTTCTTACAAGTGCAGCCTCCTAGATTTAGTAGGCATTAGCCGTCAAAAAATTGGTCCTTTCCTGCCTCTTCCAGGCCTTCTCAGGTCAAATCCAGAACCAACAGAACACCCAAACTTCAGTCCCAGGGTATGCAAAGGACTAAGCAGTGCGGGGCTCCCACTTCCAAATCAGGGGGTAGTAAGACTCCCCCCATGGTAAGCTGTCTCAGTGACTTAACTTTAAAACTTCCAAGCACTTCTCAACTGACTGCTCCTTTAGGGGGAAAAAATTGCTCTGCAAGCAAAAAACTGGGAACTCATTACCCAGGACAAATGGGTTTTAAACATAATTTCCCAATGATAGAAATTTCACTTCCGCACGCTACCAAACTCAAACAGTTGGCCAGATCTACCCCCAAATCAGTGGGCAGAGGCTCAAAAGCAAGTACTCTCTCTCTTAAGATTAAAGGCTATTCAGACTGTACCAGAAGAGGAAAAGGGACAAGCTTTCTACTGAAGACTTTTCCTGGTACCCAGAAAAGACAACTCATGGCTTCCTATCCTGGACCTGTCTATCCTAAACACCTTTTTGGTGATTCCAAAATTCAAGATGCTAACTCTTCACCAGTTGCTTCCCATGATAGGCAAAGATGCCTGGTTGGCAACACTGGATTTAAAGGAAGCCTATCTGCACATCCCAATCGGGGAATCTTGCAGAAAATACCTATGCTTCAAAGTAGGCTGCATGCACTATCAGTTCTCTGTACTGCCCTTTGGCTTATCTACTGCGCCCAGGGTATTCACAAAGTGCCTAGCTCCAGTCATTGCATTTTGCAGGCAAAGAAATATTCAAATATACCCATACCTGGATGATTGTCTAATTCAGGCAGAAAGCCAGGACATACTTCTGAATCATCTGGCATTTGTACAAAAGGTGTTAACTTGTCTAGGGTACACCATAAACTAAAAGAAATCACATCCAGTACCCTATCAACAAATTATATTCCTGGGAGCAAGCTTGAACACAACTTCCCAGATGGCTTTCCTCATGCCAGAGAAACAAATTCATTTGACAACTTACTTCAAACTAGTGGCCACAAAAATCCTGCTATCTGCAAGGCAAATACTGCAAGCCTTGTGGTTCATGGCCTCGTGCATTCTACTAAGTCCATATGCAAGACTGCATATGAGGAAACTACAGTGGTATATAAAAAGCCTATGGTGTCAACATTCTCAGGATCTACAAACAATGATTCCTATCATACCTTGCCTGTAGTTAGAATTCCTTTGGTGGGCAGAGGCCTGCCATCAAAACAAGGGACTACCATTCACTCTACTCCCTGCCGCCCAAACCCTAACAACAGACGCATCAGACTATGCATGGGGGGCTCATCTGGCAGGGAAGTGCATTCAGGGCAAATGGAACCCAAGTCAAATGCACCTGCATATCTATCAAAAAGAAATGTTAGCTGTACAGAATGCTCTGATAGCCTTCAAGGACCACATTCTTCCAGGGCAATTATTGGTAAAGACAGATGACACCATGGTTATGTGGTACATAAACAAGCAGGGGGTTACCCATTCTTACCCCCTCTGCAGACTAGCCATGGCTCTGTGGAACACAGCCTTGAGCTACCAAGTGCATCTACAGGCTCAATTCCTGCCAGGAAAACTAAATACACTGGCAAACGAACTAAGCAGAAATCTCATGGACCCACACGAGTGGAAACTGGAACCAAAGATTTTCAACATGTTGATCAACAAATGGGGGATCCCAGATATAGACCTGTTTGCCTCCCCCCAGAACTACCAGTTGGGCAAATTCTGCACAAGGACTCCCCACAAACAAGCTTGGAAAGTGGATGTTCTGTCCTTTAGCTGGCAAAATCTATCAGTTTATGCCTTTCCTCCTCTGCCTCTCCTCTCCAAAGTGCTACTAAAGATCAAACAGGACAAACCAAGGATGATACTGATTGCAACAGACTGGCCACACCAACACTGGTACCCCTTCTTGTTCAGTGCGTCACAGCTGGCCCCATGGCACCTACCTCAGACCCCTACCCTGCTGTCTCAGCAGGAGAGCCAGATTCTGCACCCCCAGCTTCAAACCCTGAACCTGGCAGCCTGGCTAATTACCTAATCTATCTGTTACCATCCTTCAGTAAACAAGTGTTGGATGTCATTTTGGAGGCAAGGAGGCCTAGTACTAGAAAATCTGATGCTGAAAAATGGAAAAGATTCTGTGCCTGGAACCAAACTCAAAGGATGGCCACAACAGCGCCCAATTTACCTCAGATTCTTCAATAATTAACTGAGATGCTTCACAAGGGCCTTTCCTTTTCCTCCATCAAAATTCACGCCTCGGCCATCTCAGCTCATCACAACACAGAACCACCCCTCTTTTCTCACCCACTGCTCAAGCCGTTCCTCAGCGGGGCCAAAAACGTAAGACCACCCAGGAGAGCCCCAACTCCAGCCTGGGACCTTAATTTTGTATTGGAAAAACTCACTCTTCCCCTTTTGAGCCAGCTGCCACTGCAGAGTTAAAATTTCTTTCTTGGAAAACAGCTTTCCTTTTAGCAATCACTTCAGCAAGAAGGGTATCTGAATTACAGGCCCTTATGGCAGTGGAGCCTTTCATCATCTTTCATGCGGACAGAGTATCCCTCAGGACCTATCCCTGTTTCATGCCCAAGGTGGTATCCAGTGTGGCTCTTAATCAGTCCATTCATTTGCCAACCTTCTTTTCTAATCCACAGAACAAAGGGGAATGGATACTGCACTCCTTAGATGTGCACAGACAACTTAGATTTTACTTGGACAGGACTAAACCCCAAAGGAAATCTGAACAACTGCTGGTGACATTTGCTGCAGGGGCAGAGGGGAAGGCTATTTCAAAGCAAACCATTTCTAAATGGATAGGCCATTGCATTTATTTCTGCTATAAGCACCATGGAAAACATATCCCACAGGGGATTAGACCCCATTCAACCAGGACTGCATCTACCTCTACAGCCTTTCTCAGAGGTGTCCCTGCCAGAGACATCCTAGAAGCTGCTACCTGGAGTTCTGTATATACTTTCTCCAAGCATTACCATTTGCCAATTTTCTCTAAATCCAGAGCTGCCTTTGCCACTGCAGTCTTGCAGGGCCTTATAGCTGGTCCTAATGCTATCTAAATTCCTCCTCCCATCCTTGGCTTTGGAAATCTACCCAAATGTGATGACTGCAACAGTGAAACACGAAGAACATAGTACAGTTGTATACACTTACCATAAATGTAGATGTTTGAGTGTATTCACTGTTGCAGTCCGGGTTACCCTCCCTCCAGCCCCCTAACTTCCTTTGGCTATACCTCTATTCTCCTTTACTATACTTAAAAGCTTTTTGGTGTATTTGCTTTTTTGTTGGAGGTATAATCTTGTATACATATACATATATATATATATATATATATATATATATATATATATATATATATATATATATATATATATATATATATATATATATATATATATATATATATATATATATATATATATATATATATATATATATATATATATATATATATATATATATATATATATATATGTATATATATATGTATGTATATATATATATATATATATATATATATATATATATATATGTATATATATGTATATATATATATATATATATATATATATATATATATATATATATATATATATATATATGTATATATATATATGTATATGTATATATGTGTGTATATATATATATATATATATATATATATATGTATATATATATATATATATATATATGTATATGCATATATATATATATATATGTATATATATATATATATATGTATATATATGTGTATATATATATATATATATATGTGTGTGTGTGTGTGTGTGTGTGTATATATATATATATATATATATATATATATATATATATATATTTTATTACTTCCCATTAAGGGGGGCACCTGACATCTGGGGCAAGAAAAACTGATATAATGGTGTCGGCTGTATGCTTTATACCCCTAACTACCTGACTTCATGGAAGATGAGACAGCAACCGGCGCAGGACCCAAAACTTTGATACTCAGGCTGACTGAGGGCTACTGCAAGCAGATAACCCAAATGTGATGACTGCAAAAGTGAATACACTCAAACATCTACATTTATGGTAAGTGTACACAACTGTACTTTTGGTACCCTTGTTCTCTCAAGACAACCTGCTGTTGGCATTTTGTACTTCCCACTTACTGGCTCCCTCACCCACCTTTTGTTCCCCACATTGCCTTCGTGGACATCTATATGCTACATGGCCCCACTGGTTGCATTCAAAACATTTAACCCTAGGTACTGGATGTGTACCTGGACTAATGGCTTCCACACTTTTGGAGCAGTCTGGGCTGCCCACCATGGGTTCCCTTAGACCCATGAACCACACTGGGTGTCCCTTTCCTGTGCAGGGATGCCCTGTTTGCTAGGGCTAGGTCTCCCTTCTTCCCCAACTCATCTACAGTAGAGCATTGTCTACCAGCTAACGAGATCCTCATGTCCTCAGGCTAAGTGCTAAGGGCTTGTTCCCTCACCAAAAGGTCTGGCAGCTCTTCAAAAGTGGTGACCTGACATCCACTCACCCACCTATGAAAATAAGTGCTTAGTTTAGCAACATATTCACACACCCTTTCATCTGCCTTGTGTCTATGCTCACAAAACCTTTTCCTACAAGTTTCGGCTGTTAGCTTAAAAAATTTTAGCAAAAAATCTTTACAGCATTATCATTTAAAAAGTAATTGTCAGTTTGGACAATACAGTTACAGCTTTACCATGGAGTAAGGGTGTCATGAACCATACCCAGGGCCTTTGGTCAACATTATACTGTTTACATACCCTCTCAAACATATGAATGAAACTATCAAAAGTATCCCCCTCTGTAAATTGTGGAAGAAATTTACTGACCTTTTGTGCTTATGGGGTCCGGTTACTCCCTTTCCCATTACCTCCATGACTTTGGCGAAGAATTCAAATCTCCTTTTCATGTTGCCTCTGCCTCTCCTTCTCAGCTTCCAGGCATAGCAGTTTCTCATTTTCCTCACTCTATAGATGCCTCAGTTTCTCTGCTGCTTCTGTTTCCAACACTTGGCCTCCATGTCTGTTTAACTCCAGATGGATTTTTAAGTCCTCTGTAGAAAGGTTGAGTTGTCCATTCTGAGTGTTGTACATCTCCATGGCAAGTCTGATCATCCTTTTGGTTGCTATTTTCTGATACAGCTTGGACCAAAGCTGCAATCATGTCTGCTTTAGTCAGGTTTCCATGCACCAGTCGTTTAGCCTGGCACATCTCAGCCAACTGGCGCTTTGTCAGCTTGCCATATTCCTCTGCTGACATGTTTGCCTGCTCTCCCTGACTAACTAAGCTAACCAAAGAAATAAAACTATTGTGATCTGAACTTTGAATGTTCACTGTGGATGATTTAGAGTACAAAAACACCTTCAGTGATCACTGTGCACAAGCTACAGGAATTCACTATCAACACCACTACAAGCCAATTAATATGTGTGTGGGTAACTCACCACTATCAAATTAATAGATGATGTGGATATCCCATCTCTCCCAAATAATATGTGATGCCCATGCACTGGCCCAGTAATCAAGGAGCCCTCAATCCTCTCAACTAGCACCAGTGAGGGGTGTCCACATTGGGAGGATAACAAGTACACACACAGTAAAGTAAAATTTCCCTTAAGAGCACACAGAGATCACAGTCAATCTGGGTCTGGTTTCTCCCTTTCTCTCCTGATCTATAATAAGACTCCCCACTGGCACAGCTGTAGGGTTCAGATCTCAGCTGAGTAGTCAAGCCAAAACTTCCAGTACCCCATGTCCAACCAGCACTTCGTGTCCCTGCCCACTTAGCTGACACACACACACACACACACTTTGAGATTTGGTTTATATACAAACACACAGACACTCTTGGGGAAGGCTGGCACAGGTTCACTAGCTATGCCCCCTTCTGCACAGGCTATATGGTAGTAATCCACTGCCACCAACTACACTTATCAGCTACTATAAAGGCCCTTACTAAAGGGTGTCAAATTCCACTGTGTAATATTGCTGTTATCCAAAAAGTAAGTGTAACCCAGGGCTAAGGATATTGGAGTGCTTTATACAGTATCACCAAATACATGCAAGTACTCTGAGAGCTTAAATTATCTCTTCACAAAAACCAGCCACAGTTGAAAGGTTTGAAATATTTGATAATAAATAAAAACTCAAGACAATACTCATCAAGTCAGCACAATGAATTCAGATAGTTCAAAAATCATAGGAAAATACTTTAAAACAATATTGTAAGACAGTCTGACATAAGTATAGAAAACAGCTAGACTAACCTGGCTATATTTCTCTCTCTCTAAGAGAAATACTAAGATCTAAATAACTTTACTTACAGAGCAAGGCACAGTGCTGGTGAGTTGTTGACAGGTCTGAAGACAAACAAAAAATGCTAAATCTTTCTCTCTGAGAAAGTCTTAATTGATAATACACATTATTGCTGAGTCATTTCAGATTACATCATTCTTGACATTTCTACTTATGTTTTCCAGGCTCATAGAACTTACAGTTTTAACATTTCTTTTTGTAGTCTGCACCTGCCAGGAAGCCACAGCAATAAAAGACACTTTACATGTAAAACCTAGTAATTATCTCTGTCTTAGAACAATAGAAAGAATTTTCTAGCCCAGACATCCTGTCTCCTAGAAACTCCAAAATCCAACATACAAAAAACTAAGAAATTAAATCATAAACAACTGGCAACTTCACTGAAGACTGAATCCACAAAGTTTAATGAAACGCTTTTCGTCCAAATACTTCTTTGAACTTCATCAGATACTAACATTTACAAAAATCAAGTTTAAATAGTCATGTTAAACCATGATTAAAACCAGCTGTCTCTCCATCTTAAAATTTAAAGGAACAGTAGTTAAAATAACATTGTGAACATAATATGCATTTACTGTTCTTTAAAACTGCCTTATTTAACTAGCAAGTGAATACATTTATCGCAGCAGCAATATGGTGAAAATCAAATACAAAAATTGTGTGAAAATGTAAAGTCTCCTCATTTATTTAACCTTACATTATAAACATTTTCAAGTGAAAAATTAATAAGTAAAACATAATTTATATAATGTTGTTACTACAGTATTTCATCTCATTAAGCTTTGAGTTTTAAACAACATGTGATAGAACACATGTTGTTCAATCCTGGAAGGTTATAAGCATTGAGACTAATTTGCCAGAGCAATTCCAACATTTCTAATAATAAGGTGAATGGACCCCTTCTTGGATTACTGTCCACTTGATCAAGTATCCAGAATTTAAATGCATGTTCTGGATATTGTTCTGTATGCTTTGCTAAAGCATTGTCCAATTTGTGCTTATTAATACAATATATATGTTTGTATATGCGGTCTCTCATTCTACGCTCGGTTTTACCGATGTAGAAAAAAATCACAATTTTGACATTTAGCCACATATATGTTCATTTTGGAGTTGCAATTAACTTTTCTTCTGTTACTCAAATGTGTGTTGTTTATGTGCAATGATGCACCTACATGAATGTATTTGCAATAGGGGCAACTACCACATTGTTTCATCCCTATTGCATATGATTGGATCCTGCACTCACTTTCAAATATATTCTTGAGTGTTCTACCCTTCCTAGTAATTAATCTTGGTTCTGTACCCAATTTGTCCACTATTAGTTTGTCCTCTAATAGAATATTCCAATTTTTTATCAGTATATTTTTTATGTGACGATAATCAAGGTTAAAAGGTGTAATATAGCTCATGGTTTGTACCTGTCCCAGTGATTGTGTCCTGGACCTGATTTTCCATATCAACCTGACTATCATTCATAGAATAATCATTTAACACAGTAGGGTGTTGTATACTCAGAGTGGGTAGGTACACACCATTAATTATTTTCTCCACAACTTCTTCGATTAGTTTGTCAGTCAAAGTACTCAGGTATGCTCTTTTTGTAAATAATTTTTTCAAAAACTGGCACTCACTATGAAAGTCCTCATCTGTAGACACCATTCTGTTGATTGTTGGCAAGATTCTGTTGACCATTCCGGTTTTGTATACACTCGCTTCTTCTCGGACCCTCATACTGGTTATTGGGAGCATCAAAACTACTGTCCTGTAATTCTGTATTATCCTGCTGAACCGAGTGTTCAGAACTGTTGTTCGCCATTGCATTTTGTAAATGCCCACCTCTCTGCATGTACTCCTGATTTCCTGTTACACTATATGGTTGATTGGCGTTTGCGCTAGCCCGCCCCTTCCGCACTTGTGCAACTGATGGGCGTGGATATGCTGTACCGTTCTGGTATTGCTGGCGATCATGCTGAAATTTTTTTACCTGAGTGGCTTTGGATTTGTTCAAATGAAAATCAGTTGACTGGAAAATATGAGAATACTCGTATTTATGCCGTTCAAAATCAGCATGGGTTTTTATTTGAACATCCAGGACAGATGCTATATCCATTAGTTCGTCAGCCATAATGCTATAATGTTTACACATGAGATCTAGAAGATCCAGTCCTTGTTTATTAAATAATTTTAATAGCTCCTGGTGGAATAAAGAATCTGGTACCAGACCAGTAGGGTATTGATACATTCTTAAACCCTTCGGTACAATATTAGCTCTTACACATTCTTGGAAGTATTCCACTTCCAAGCGGAGTTTCTTGTATTTAAGCAAGTTCTGATCTAAGCTGTTTAGTAAGTCTGTTATGTTTAGCATATCCCTAGCCGAGTTCCCCTCCGAATTAAATTCATTGTTGTGAGAAAGGCCAACTGGACTTGTAAGCCAATCTTTTAAAGTAGGGACCCCAATAAGCCCTGGGACATGGTTGTCAACAGACCTTTGTCTCGGTAAACTGCTGTTGGTAGCATTTGGCTGCCAACCTGAGCGCTGACAACTCCGTTCTGACTTGCATTACCAGAAAATTAAGTAGAATGCTGGTTCACATTATTTAGCAATGCTTGTTTAGTCACTACATTTACATTTGGTTCCTTGTTACCTTGATCAATTATTTGCTGCTGAGTGGTGTTTCCATTTGTTACAACTCTCATTTGGTTTTGCTAATGCTGCTGCTGCTCATCTTGTGTTAGAGAGCCATTAGTAGAGCCATTTATAGAATCCACTTTTTATGACAGGCGTTCTACTTGCTGTGATAAGGCATGTACTAATGCTGTAAGTTGACTCACGGCCTCAGTTTCTTTTGTAGAATCCATAAGCAATTCCAAGGATGAGTCCAGTGCATTGTTTGCCATGTTGCCTGAGCAAACACTTAAAAACTCCAAGATCCAAGGTACAAAAAAACTCAGAAATGAAAACAAAAACAACTGCCAACTTCACTAAAGACTGAATCCACAAAGTTTAATGAAGCACTTTTCGTCCAAATAAAATAATAATAATAAATATAAAAGGGAAACATGAAGAGGGAAAAAATCTCATTAATTATTTTAATGAGACCAGACTTCTTAGTGTTTACATATAATCTTGACCCAAATGAAATAGCATTCTTAGATGTCCAACTTACCAAAAATTATGTTAAAAAGAGATACCAAGCAAAAATTAGGAAACCATCTTATTCAAACACATTCTTGCACTATACAGTTGCACACCCTTACCACCAAAAATGATCGGTGGTAAAGGGCCAGTTAGTAAGGGCTGCCAGAATGGTGTCTACAGATGAGGACTTCCATAGTGAGTGCCAGTTTTTGAAAAATTATTCACAAAAAAAGCATACCCGAATACTTTGGTTGACAACTTAATAGAAGAAGCTGTGGAGAAAAGAATTAATGGTGTGTACATACCCATTCTGAGTATACAACGCCCTACTGGGTTGAATGAATATTCTATGAATGATAGTCAGGTTGATATGGAAAATCAGGTCCAGGACACAGTCATTGGGACAGGTAAAAACCAAACTGATTTCACAATGAGCTATATTATAGTGCAAGAATGTGTTTGATTATCATCACATAAAAAACATACTGATAAAAAATTGGAATATTCTGTTAGAGGACAAACTAATAGTGGACAAATTGGGTACAGAACCAAAATTCATTATTAGGAAGGGTAGAACACTCAAGAATATATTTGAAGGTGAGTGCAGGATCCAATCATATGCAATAGGGATGAAACAATGTGATAGTTGCCCCTATTGCAAATAAATTCATGTAGGTGCATCACTGCACATAAACAACATACATTTGAGTAACATAAGAAAAGTTAATTGCAACTCCAAAATGAACGTATATGTGGCTAAATGTCAAAATTGTGATTCATTCTACATCAGTAAAACCAAGCGTAGAATGAGAGACCGCATATATGAACATATATATTGTATTAATAAAAACAAACTGGACAATGCTTTAGCAAAGCATATAGAACAATATCCAGAACATGCATTTAAATTCTGGATACTTGATCAAGTGGACAGTAATCCAAGAAGGGGGTCCATTCACCTTATTGTTAGAAAAGTTGGAATTGCTCTGGCAAATTCGTCTCAATGCTTATAACTTTCCAGGATTGAACGACGTGTTTTATCACGTTGTTTAAAACTGAAACATTTAATGAGATGAAATACTGTAGTAACAACATTATAGAAATGATGTTTTACTTATTAATTTTTCACTTGAAAATGTTTATAATGTAAGGTTAGATAAATGAGGAGACTCTTTACATTTTCACACAATTTTTGTATATGATTTTCACCATATTGCTGCTGCGATAAATGTATTCACTTGCTTGTTAAATAAGGCAGTTTTAAAGAACAGAAAAATGCATATTATATTCACAATGTTATTTTAACTACTGTTCCTTTAAATTTTAAGGTGGAGACAGCTGATTTTAATCATGGTTTAACATGATTATTTAAACTTGATTTTTGTAAATGTTATTATCTGATGAAGTTCAAAGAAGTATTTGGACGAAAAGCACTTCATTAAACTTTGTGGATCCTGTCTCCTAGCTTGAGATCAAACACGGTCATAAAATCCATTACTTATCCACTTTCTTCCAGCAGGGTGCACCGTAGTTACATTTTTGAAGATCAGAACATAACACAGTTTTCTTACATCTGTGTAAACTAGCCTGTGGATCATATTAATATTTATAATGACAGAATTATTTCTAAAATTCTATCTGGCTGGGCTGGCAGCCCCTCAGTTTTTCACATTTCTCCCCTCCCCCGAAAACTAGAGCTAGTTTTCATGTGCCCCTTGAGAAACATTGCTTGAGAGGGTTGAGTCTATCTGGGTATACCTTACCCCATTCTCTTTCTTGAGACCCCATCTGCATTGGCATTGCTAATCCCTCTGCGGTGCTCCACTGACATATCATATGCTTGCAACCCTAGGCTCCATCTTAGCAACTTGGCATTTTGCTGGCTTGGTCAGTGTGAATTTCCTTCTATACAGATAAGGTTGAAGTTTCTGTAGTGCCCACACTATGGCTAGACTTTCCTTTTCTACAACCACATAGCATTATTCCTCCCTGGGTTGGAGCCTTTGACTGAGATAAACCACTGGGTGCTGTTCTGCCTCTGAAAAAAATCTGGCTAAGTACAGCCCCCACCCCATAGTTTGAAGCATCCATCTGCACAACAAATTCTTTGCTGTAATCTGGACTGGCTAACACAGGGGGTCCTCCCAAAGCTTCTTTAAGCTTCTGGAATACCTACTCACATGCTGTGGTCCACACTACCTTATCTGGCCTGTTCTTCCTTGTCAGGTCTGTGAGGGGAGCAGCTATGGTACTACAACTGGTGAGAAACTTTCTGTAGTAGCCTGATGTCCCTAAAAACGCACTCACCTGCTTTTTGTTACCAGGTGCAGGCCATGCCTGAATGGCTTCCACTTTGGCTGGTTCTGGCCTGATCTTGCCACTCTCCACTCTATGTCCCAGGTGGGAGACCTCTGCCATACCGACCTGACATTTGCTGGACTTAATGGTCAACCCTGCCCTCTGTAGTCTGCCCAGCACCTCCCTGACATGCTGAAGGTGCTGTTGCCAGAAATGGCTGTAGGTGGCAATATCATCTAGGTGAGCAAGTGCAAAATCTCCTGCTAGGATATGATCTACCAGCCTATGGAAAGGCACTGGGGCATTTTTCATCCCAAAGGGCATCCTTGTGAACTCATACAAGCCAAAATGAGTCACAAAGGCTAACCTCTCTCTAGCACTGGGAGTCTAGGGCACCTGCCAGTAACCCTTGGTCAGATCAGTGTTGGTAAGATACTTAGCCCCACCCAGATGCTCTAGGGCTTCATCTGTCCTAGGCATGGGCTAAGCATCTGACTCTGTGTGACTATTTAATTTCCTGTAGTCCACACAGAACCTTCTGCTGCCGTCCTTCTTTGGCACCAGCACCACTGAAGAGGCCCAGGGACTTTTGGACTCTTGAATTGCCCCTAGTTCCAACACTTCCTGTATCTCCTCCCTCAGAGTCTGTTTGACTCTCTCAGGCACCCTATAAGGGGCCTGCCTAATAGGCTTTTGGGGTCCTGTATCCACCAGGCGCTGTACCAGGTGGGTGCACCCTGGCTTCCCAGTGAACATGTTTTCAAACTCCTGTAACACTGCTTGGATTTCTCAAACCTGGGTAGGAGATAGCTGCTGGGACATTGATACCCCTTCCAGTGAGGTGTCAGTCTGAGCCTCACTGAGGAGATCAGTCATCATTTCTCCCTCAGACTCCTCCTGCAGTCCACTGCAAATACTCGGCATAAGGGCTTCCCTATCATGGTAAAGTTTCATCATGTTTGCATGGTACATTTTGTGCCCCTGCCTCCTGCCTAGCAGTTCTACCATGTAGGTACATCACTGACCTTCCTTACCACCTTGTAGGGTCCCTCCCAAGCTGCTTGCAGCTTGTTATATCTGACAGTAATGAGAACCATTACCTGCTGCCCGACAGCATACTCTCTAGCTGGAGCATTCCTGTCGTACCAAACCTTTTTCTGCTGTTGGGTTTCTGCCAAGTTCTCCTGAGCCAACCCCATGAGTTCCCTGAGCCTTGTCCTGAGGTTTAGGACATATGTCACAACAGACTCCTGGTGAGATTCACACTCACCCTCCCACTCATCTCGAATTAAGTCTAGAGGCTCCCTCACCCTATGCCCATACAACAGCTCAAAGGGTGAAAAACCTATGGATTCCTGGGGAACCTCTCTGTAAGCAAACAGCAGATGAGGCAAATATTTGTCCCAATCCCTCTTAAACTGGTCTGCAAATTCTGGCAGCATGGACTTGAGTGTAGAGTTTAACCTCTCAAGAAGACCATTAGTTTGGGGATGGTAGGGGGTGGTCTTTAGGTGCTTCACCCCACAGTACTTTCACAGAAAAGCCAGTAGGTGTGACATGAAATTGGCACCTCAGTCAGTCAGTATTTCTTTTGGGAAACCTAGCCTGCTGAAAATCTCTAGCAAAGCATTTGCCACCTTTTCTGCCTCAATAGAGGACAAAGCCACTGCCTCAAGGTATCTTGTAGCATAATCTACTACCACTAAGGATATCCTTTTTCCCTGCGGAACTTGGGGTAGTCAGAGGCCACACAATATCCATAGCTACATTCTGAAATGGCTCCTCAATCACAGGCAAAGGCATCAAAGGAGCTTTCAACTTCTCTCCTGCCTTGCCTACCTTTTGCCACTGCTCACAGGTCCTGCAGTACCGTGTAACATCTCTGGAAATTCCAGGCCAATAGAAGTTTTGCATAATACGTCTCTTTGTATGTTTTGTGCCCATATGACCTGCAAAGGGAATATCATGGGCTATGGCTAGAAGTGCCAGATGGTAGACTCTAGGCTGTACCAACTGCTGTATTCTCTCACCTTCTAGCCCCCTCCCTCAGGGGTCCACTCTCTGTACAGTAACCCTTTGTACCAGCATACAGAATACCCCTTCCCTTGAGAATCAGGTGCCTCACTAACTACCTGCCTCAGGCCTTGTAATGTAGGGTCTTAGAGCTGAGCCTGTCTCAGCTTTCTCTTTGTAACCCTTCCCAGCTCCCCTTCCACAGAAAGTATGGTGTCCTCTGGCAATGGTGCCTCACTGTCAGCCTGGGTACTTCTACTCACCTCTTCCCTTACAATCACTCTGTCCAAGGGACCATCAGTACCAACAAGCAGTTGTGGCTCACCTTCAGTCTCACTGCTACAGGGTAGGTCCCTTCCTGAAGTAGCCACCTCACCATTCCTCAGTGCAAGTGTGCAGTCTATCTGGGTCTCCCGCAGACTACCAGACCCACATGCTTGTCTCCAAGCCTGACTGCATGTAAGTGCATGAGCACATGGTACTGCATTATCAAAATCATTCCTTATCAGGACATCTGCAGGGATATCCTCAAACACATGTACTTGCTGGTTTCCTTTTCCACCCTCCCAGTCAAGGTGAACCCTATCCAAAGGTATTTGGAATGGGGTCCCTCCTAAAGCTCTGACTGGAGTAGACAGCCCAGGCAAGTAGTGCTTCTCTGTAACCATTGCAGGCTTCACAATGGTTATGTCAGAGGTCGTGTCTCTTTTAACAATAGCCTCTTTGCCATTCACTACGATAGGATATAACCTGTTGTGGTAGTTTGGTACCCTTGTTGTCTCAAGATAACCTACTGTTGGCATTTTGTCCTTCCAACTTACTGGCTCCCTCACCCATCTTTTGTTCCCCACTTTGCCTTCGTGGACATCTATATGCTACATGACCCCACTGGTTGCATTCAAAACATTTAACTCTAGGTCCTGCATGTGTACCTGGACTAGTGGCTTCCTGTGCTCCTGGCAGACTCTGTTGGGGCAGTCTGGGCTGCACACCATGGGTTCCCTTAGACTCATGAGCAGCACTGGGTATCCCTTTCCTGTGCAGGGATGCCCTGCTTGCTAGGTATAGGTCTCTCTTCTTCCCCAACTCATCTACAGTAGAGCATTGTCTATCAGCTTATCAGATCCTCATGACCTCAGGCTAAGTGCTGAGGGCTTGTTCCCTCATCAAAAGGTCTGCCAGCCCTTCAAAAGTGGTGACCTGACATCCACTCACCAAGCTATGAAAATAAGTGATTAGTTCAGCAACATATTCGCACACACTTTCACCTGCCTTGTGTCTCTGCTCACGAAACTGTTTCCTATAAGTTTCAGCTGTTACCTTAAAAAATTCTAGCAAACAATTCTTTACAGCATTATAATTTAAAAAGTGATTGTCACACAGTTTGGACAATACAGTTAAAGCTTTACCATGGAGTAAGGATGTCAGGAACCGTACCCAGAGCCTTTGGTCAACATCATACTGTTTACATACCCTCTCAAACATATGAATAAAACTTTCAAAATGATCCCCCTCTGTAAATTGTGGAAGAAATTTACTGAGCTTTTGTGCTTCTGAGGTCCGGTTACTCCCTTTCCCATTACCTCCATGTCTCTGGCGAAGAGTCAACATGTCCTTTTCATGTCTCCTCTGCCTCTCCTTCTCCTCAGCTTCCAGGCATAACAGTTTCTCATTTTCCTCACACTCTAGATTCCTCAGTCTCTCTGCTGCTTCTGTTTCCAAACACTTCCAACTAATGTCTCTTTAACTCCAGATGGATTTTTAAGTCCTCTGTCGAAAGGTTGAGCTGTCCATTCTCTGAGTGTTGTACATCTCTACGACCAGTCTGATCATCCTCCTGGTTGCTATTTTCTGATACAGCTGGGACAAAAGCTGCAATCATGTCTGCTTTAGTCAGGTTTCCATGCATCAGTCCTTTAGCCTGGCACATCTCAGCCAACTGGCTCCTTGTCAGCTTGCCATACTCCTATGCTGACATGCTTGCTTGCTCTCCCTGACTAAGCTAACCAAAGAAATAAAACAGTTGTGATCTGAACTCTTAAGGTTCACTGCATGGCTGATTTAGAGTACAAAAGCACCTTCAGTGATCACTGTACACAAGCTACAGGAATTCACTATCCACATCACTACAAGCCAGTTAATATGTGATGTGGCTAACTCACCACTATCAAACAAATTAATATTTGATGTGGATATCTCACCTCTGCCAAACAATTAATATGTGACACCCATGCACTGGCCCAGTAATCAAGGAGCCTCAATCCTCACCAGTAGCACCAGTGAGGGGCGTCCACATTGGGAGGATAACAAGTACACACACAGTAAGTACAATTTTCCTCAAGAGCATACAGAGATCACAGTCAGTCTGGGTCTGGCTTCTCCTTTACTCTCCTGATCTCCAATAAGACTCCCCATTGGCACAGCTGTAGGGTTCAGATCTCAGCTGAAGAGATCTCAGCTGAGTAGTCAAGCCAAAACCTCCATAACCCTCTCTGCCAACCAGCCCAAGTAGCTGACGCACACACACACTTTGAGATTTGGTTTATATACAAACACACAGACACTCCTGGGGAAGGCTGGCACAGGTTCACTAGCTATGCCCCCTTCTGCCCAAGCTATAATGTAGTAATCTACTGCCATCAACTAAGCTTATCAGCTACTATAAAGGCACTTACCAAAGGTTGTCCAGTTCCACTGTGGAATATTAGTGTTATCCAAATAGTAAGTGTAACCCAGGGCTAAGGCTATTGGAGTGGTTTATACAGTAACACCAAATACATGCAAGTACTCTGAGAGCTTAAATTATCTCTACAGAAAAAAACAAACACAGTTGAAAGGTTTAAAATATGTCATAAAAACTCAAAAATCTTCTCTGAGATAATAGGTGATACAATTTCTCTTTAATCTCCTCATTTTCAAAAATTGTGAGCCTTTCCCATCGTACATTACTTAAAATTTTAATACTGTTTGCATGGCGACCCCATAGCAACCCCTATCTTTTGATGAAAAATTTCTTTATTAAAAAGAATGTAATTATATGAAAGGACTGTATCAATCAGTTCCTCTATCAACTTTATTTCATCGACCGGTGCATCCAGGGCCCTCATCATATCACTCACCCATTCAATTGCTTTTCTGTGCGGGATACAGGAATATAAATCTTTAACATCTATCGTCACTAACAAACCTGTAGCTGAAAAGTGTAAATCAAAAGGGTTAAAAGCATTATAATTAATTGACCAATATTTAATTGCCTACGAATTTACTATTTAAATGCATGAATGAGATTAGCAATTTGTCTTCTGAGGAAGTTGCGATAACTAGAGGCGACGAAAAGTGTACGAGTATATTGCACGCTTAAAGACTGCTCTATTTGTGGATTGAATTAAAGTGGCTGTTATTGGAACATTTTCGATTGTTCGGTGCATCTATTTCTAAGGTTTGAATTTGGTGGTTGTTAGCATTTTACCCTTTCTGCGCAAGGATGGCTGGATGTGTTCAACAGACCTTCAGGATGTGTCCTTTCCCATAAAGATGTACAGAGAATCCAGAAGGTATTTCCACTTCTCTCTGGGAGCTAGTCACGGCCAGTTCAGAAGACTGCCATTTGGCCTCACCACAGCCCCCCAAGGTGTTCACCAAATGCATGGCAGTGGTAGCAGGTCACCTGAGAATGCAAGGATTCTGAGTGTTTCCATACCTAGATGACTGTCTAATTACCACTCCAACCAGGCATCTACTAACAAGAGCAAGAGATCACATTCTTCAGATTTGTTTTCATCTGGGGATAACAGTAAATTACAAGACATCACAACTCCAACCAACTCAAACTTTAGAATTCATAGGGGCAGTTTTCTCCCTCTCTCAAGAGTACAGGCTGTCAGATTCCAGGTCAGGAAAATAATTTGCAGTACCAAAATTTCAGCACAGTTTTTCCTTCAGGCCTTGGGGTCAATGTCATCTGTGGCTAGTTTTTCTAGCAAGATTTCATAAGAGAATTCTTCAATGGATGCTAGCAACACAGTGGTCAGTTCTTTATCAGCTCATGTCGGCACAAATAAGAATCACTCAGGCATGCAAGAGATACCTGTGGTAGTGGATGCAGTCAAATCAGGTTCTACATGGCCATCCTTTCATTCTTCTTCAACCCAAGATGATAGTAACCATGGACACTTCACAGATTGGGGGGGGGTGGCACTTCCTGTAGAAAACAGTTCAAGGCACTTGTCCCTTGAAGAGGCCAATTTGTATATCAGTGTCCTAGAGATGGGAGCAGTGCTTTTGGCATTGCAGGCCTTCCAAGATGCTCTCCCTTTCAGAACATTTGCAGTTCAAACAGACAATATGTCAGTAGTTTGGTACATTGACAAACAAGGAGGAACCAGATCATACCCCTTCTGTGAAGAAGCACTGAAAGTGTCACAATGGGCAATCTCATCCAACCACTTTCTCATAGCAAAGCACATTCCAGGGAAGTCCAGTGTGATAGACAAATTGAGCAGATCCATTCTTCTACCTCTCAAGTGGTCTGTCAACATTAGTGGGGCCAGCCTTGCTGCGATCTTTTTGCTTCTCCCCTAAACAGCATATGCAGCAGCTACTTTGCCCTAATCCCCCCTCCGAGGGAATCACCCAGGGATGCTGTACTTCACAATGGGCCCGCTGATCTATGTTTACCCACCAATTCCGCTAATTCCAAAATTCTTGCAGAAAGCTGCTAGGTTGAAGCATGAAGTCATCCTCATTGCACTTTACTGGTCTCAACAGATTTGGTTCCCCTTCCTTCGGTCTCATCTGCTTTATCCACCTTGGATTCTGGATCCAATTCCAGACCTCCTGTCTTACCCGACAGGCATGACTCATCCAAATATCTCAAACCTCAAGCTACCAGCATGGTTTCTCCAATTCCTTTAATAGCCAGGCAAACGATGCTGACTTCCCCTGTCCATCATATACTTTTATCTTCCCATAAGGTATCTGCCAAAAAGCTTTATAGAATAAATGGACAATGTTTGTTTTTAGGCACATCAGAAACATACTGACTCCTTCTCAGCTCCTGTACAAAGTGTACTTGATTTTTTGGCAACAGTTTTTAATGAGCTCCTCGACATTTAGAATTCAGTTACTAGCAATCTCTAACTTTCTTATTGGATTTAAGAATTCTTCCCTGGCTTCATGTCAGCTTTGTAAGGCTTTTTTTGAGAGGCACTCTCCTGCTGAGACCTCTCTGTAAAGATCCTACTCTACCGTGGGATTTAACTTTGGTACTTCAGGCCTTAATTCATTCCCCCTTTGAACCAGCAGCAAATGGTGAATATATATTGTATTTATTTGATGTCCACAGACAATTATGTTTTTACTTACATAGAACAAATGAAATTAGGAAGACAAATCAATTATTTGTCTCCTTTAAAGATTCTAAATTGGGCAGATCAGTTGCAAAGGTAACTTTAGCCAGATGGCTGAGAGGTTGCATATTGTTTGTCTACAGTAAGTTGGGTCTATCCTTACCAAAACCTTTGAGCCCATTCAGCTAGGTCCATATCAGCTTCTTCAGTGTTTCTCTGTAGGGCTTCCATGGATAACATGTATGGCTCAGCTCATTTAGGTATCTGGGGACACTGTCTCAACAGTTGAGGATAGAATGAAAACTGACAGCATCAGATAAAAAGTTATGTACTTACCATAACGTTCTGTGTGTGTTGTCCATTTTCATTCTTCCTCAACTTCCCACCCACTAATCTCCAACCTTTTTCACTGTTGATTTTTGGAAGAATTAGAACTTATAAGGACACTGCTGTCCCGTATGTTGAGCTCCAGGCATGGTTTCTCTGGTCAGGAATAATATAGTTGTACTTCCTACTTTATGTAAACCAGCAGTCAAGATCTGGGGTATGTTAGGGGTTGATGCATTATGAGTAAGGGAGGAGCACTACAGCTTTTTGGTGGCCACAAACTAAAGTAATGACTGAGTCAGATATGATCCAAACTCAACAGTTAAGGAAGAATGAAAATGGACAGCACAGATGGAATGTTATGGTAAGTACATAACTTTTTTATTTCACTTGGAGTTATTTCTATCTTCATTTAGCTTCTTTCTGGGCAACACTAACATAAAGTCATTTTCATATGTTTCACTGCCTCCATGAGTTTGAAATAAACAGCACATAGTTGGAATGATGCTCAACGATTCTTTCACTATTTGCAAAGTTCACTTTTGTATGAGACTTCTTCACAGTCCTCATCTTCTCACCATGTCAGCTTCTGCCTAAAATCACAGTATCTCCTGGCTGGCACAAAACAAGGTTCGTGTTTTCCAGTTCTCCCACTAGTTTTAGTGGGATTAAAACTGTCTAATTTTAACTAGCTGTTAGTCTTCTTTCCTTATAGGTTCATTGGTAAGTACTTGGCTAGCTGCCCTTGTGGGCCATTTTAATCCTAACCAGTTTCCCTTTCTGTGCTCAAAATAACCTATTCCATTTGGTTATAGACTGTTCTTACCCATCCCATTGTCAGTAATTATGTATTACCCCAATGACAATAACTGGGATCATACCACAGCTAATTTGAGGGGAGCCATGCATTTAGGAGCTGCATCTGTCCGTTAGTAGTATGGGGAGGGGGAATCCTGGGGTATATTTTCTTTTTCCCATCCATAGATATAAGTTGCACTTGAAAATCGAACGGGATGAACTTTGTTTTATGTGGATGGGGAGTCTGTTCTGTAGCAGCGATGTCCTGTGTGAAATATACCTATCCCTCCAAACCATTCTGTTGATGTTGCAGAAGAGGTTTTTATTCCTAGACTGAGAATTTCTGATGCCGTTTAACTTGCTGATGTATATAAAGTCCATCAGTAATGGTTGGGAGGATGCCTTGTATGCCAGACACAGGTCACCTCTTAGCAGTCTGTAGGATACCAGGTATGGTGACAGGGCTTTGAATCAGTTCATGTAGGACATGTTGTTTAAGCCTTGTATCCTTTTAGTAAGGTATCTTTGTGGGCATTTTTGTTGTTGCATGTGTCTGGACAGATACCTTTCCTCACTCTCTTACAGTACCAACATTTGTTTGAATGAAAACTTTCCTAACTCTCCCACTCAGTTTCTAGATTTCTGTATATCTGGGAAATGATTTCACTAGTACAGTCCCTCTTGGACCCCCCTTACTTGCAGATGATCCAAAACCAGAATCCTTTTGAACTTGATGACTGGAGTTTTATTTGATTTGCTTTCTTATAGGTTTTCAACCCAAATGGAAAATTTATTCTGAAAGAAGCTGGATGAAACAGCTTGAATCTCAAACCAGTTCCTTGACAGCTGTAAACAGCTGAAACAATGTGCACTTTTTCTAGTACAGAGTGACTAATCAGGGTGCAAACTCCCTGGCGTTACCAATTTTCAGCATGTTTGCTTTTTGCCATGTTTTGGTTGAAGCATCTCCTTCTGCTGATGCAACTGCATTTAACCAATATGGATCTTGGCTGCTTTTCTGGGAGCTAATTATAACCAGTATGGATCTTTTCTGCTTTTCTGGGAGCTAATTTTGGAGCATAGATATTATATGCCCTTTTGATTAACATAGCCACCTGTGAGACACCAATCTAGTTACTTGTACCTTCATAAAATTAATGAAACAGTGTAAGAAACTTCTCTGTGTGGAAGATTTTCAGTCCATATATTTCTAGTTAATCACTGTATATTAATCAGATCAGCCAATAGTAGTAGAAGTAGAGAACGTAAACTCGTCAAGTCAAAAAGTAATAATAGAAAATATATAATTCTACAGCATTACTAAATATTCAAAAGTAATCCAAGCAAGGCAAGCAGTCTGTTTCCAGTCGAAAATCCTTTATTAAGTACACAGACAAGCGATCCAAGTAAAACAAAAACAGAGTAATAATTTCCTCACAAGCTTTCTAAATATATATATACTTTTTATCAGGCATGGGAGTGGTTTATTGTGCTGTAAAACAAAGTGTTATTGGTACACATGTTAAATTCACATCCCTTCCCCCATCAGTGTGACATTCAAGCTGGTCCTGCCCTACCTAGTAGCTGTCATAGTAATATATAGCCCTAATGTACTTTAATGGCACATCTTATTTAACCAAATTATTAAGTAGATTATTAAGTCTGTGATTTTATGCAAGGCAATATACTACATGGCTGGAAATATATCAACCTTAGTTCATTTTCAAAAATTATATATAAATATATACATATACATTTTGCATGTAAAAATCAGTTTCTATTTTCATAACCTATTGTTAACAAAGATCGCTTTCGTCCTTCTAGACTTCTTCAGGTCTGTGTACAAGAACCCTACAAACCTATATAATTGTATAATTAGTTAGTATTGTTATTACCATCATTTTGAATAAAGTGGAAAAAAGAGAACCAGAAAAAAATATATATATATGTATGATGATGGAAACAAAATATACACTTAAATTTCAAATGATTTAAAATGGTATATAAAACCAATTTGTAGAAAAAAATAAAATATAATTAGTCATGTAAACAATGTGGCAATTTTCTAAGTTCCAGTGCACTTTTAATTGAACTCGAATGTCACACTGATCTGTCAGTCTGTCCCCTGAAGAAAAAAAGTACTTCGAGCCATCATAAATAATCTACAGAAATATTCTGTAAACTGCGTAGAATGTCAGTCATCAAAACAAATAAATCATGAACAACCAACCCAAAGCTTTGTATTCCCTAGTTTTCTGGACTAGCCAATAATCTTGATTGTGTTCTCATTTCAGTAATAAGTACAGTAATAGTAGCCGTCGTATCTTCCCTGTTGAACAGATTGATATCGGGCCATGAAGGGACCATAACATAGCCATGAGCAGAGATAAACTCCTTTACATTCTGTGATACATATCAAGCTGTGTAGAAAACCATACATCCTTGCTTATGAGGTTTGATCATAAAACTAAGAAAAGAGAGTAGTTTAACAGTCATCTTAATAAGGGGAACACATCCAGGTAGTTCTAATTAGATATTCAGTAGTCAGTCTAGGCAACCAGTTAGCCCAATGAACTGAATACAGGAATCAGAAGAAGAAATGCATGCATGCACTAGCATCCTGCACAATGTAGTATAAGTATTAACTACAACACGTTTAGCTTAACTGATATCTTGTGTAATGATTCATACTCCAGCTTTGTATTTTTATGTAATACCAGGCTACAAAAATAAGATTCAACTTTGTTTTAACCCAAAGTTAATATTTGAATTTGTAAACTGAGCCTTTTTTAGCTAGCTCTGAAGGTATGTCTCTAAAAATCATAATTTTATGAACTTTTACTAATAGTAGCTGTGACATCCCCATGCTGGGACAGTAATCAAAGATCCTGAATCCTTACCACTGACACTGGATAGGGCTGTTCACTTGGAATACAAATGGATACACTCAGTATTTCCAGATGCAGACAACTCTGTATCAAGCAATTTCCCTTAAGAGCACATGGGACACATACTCAGCCTGGGGTCTGGGTGTCTCTGTCTCCCTCCAGGTTGCCAATAAGGCTCCCCACTGGCACTGTGAAACCAGTGCTTTGTGTCCCTGCCCCAAGTAGCTGACACACACACTCTTTGAGATTTCATTTGAGTGCGCTCACACACACACACCTGAGAAAGGCTGGCACAGATTTACTAGCTATGCCACCTTCTGTCCAGACTATAAGGTAGTTTCACTGCCACCAGTCACGTATTATAAAGCTCTTAAAAAGGTATCCAATTATACTGAGTAAAGTTAATATTAATACAAATGGTAATGTTGATCAAACAGTTTCAGGAATGGCCAGAGTTATCACCAAATAAATATATGCAAATACTCTCAAAACTTAAATATTTTTCTAAAAGGACCAGCCACAATGAGAAGTTTAAATATATTTTTAATAATTATTAAAAGAACATGAGAGTAATAAATATATATTTACAGTGATCACTGGTGTTTGTCACAGGGATATTAAAAATAACACCCATGGAAAGTTTCACACTGTTACAGAAAAAACAGTATTCAGCTAGTCTCACTATCTATTCCTGATTGATTAAAAGAATTAGTATTCCTACTTACTGAATAGAGCAAGGCAAGATGGGTGTGTGGTCCTTGTTGTCAGATCCAAGACAGAATACAGAATGCTGAGAGCAATCTTCTGCTAATATTTAAATATTATTTCTGGCTTACAGAATGACATCACATACATTTGGTCATCTGACTCTGTTTCCCATGCTATCACCAACACTAGAAGCTGCCAGGATTTTAGCACCTACATAACAGTAATACACACACAAGAGCATTGGTCAGATGAGGTGCAGCTGCTGGAAGTCATAAAACCATAAAAAACATTCCACTCTTCCTACAGGAGCTTGCGTCTTGGGCTCCATTCAAAACTGTGAGATAACATCTTTATACCTTAACCCATAAATTAATTTAATTTCAAGAATATTTTTTCAAAGTCAGGTGGATTAACCTCTTTCCTTCCTGTATGTGCTGTTAAAACATATATAATTCAGTTACAATAATACATTTCTTTTCCTTCCAGCAAGGCACACTGTTGATGCTTTTTAACATAAGCAAACCTCACAAATACATTTTCAGCACAAGCATCTGTACAAATCAGTTTGATATACAAATGAGATATAATTATTTACAAAATTCCAGCTAGCTGTGCTGCCATATGTTACACATCCACTGCTCCACTTCTGGCATGGCTGGCAGTACCTCCTATCATCACAGTAGCAACCTATATCTTATTTTGGTCATGACATTTTAAAATGCTTACAATCTCATGTTGAATGTCCTGAAGCAGCAGGAGAAGCTCTTATATGGCTTTGCACAGCATCAGTCTGGATTTGGTTAAAAGCCTCTTCCCAAAAAAATATTCAGTAACACTTTGAATACAGTTTAAACAGAATTCATCAAATCTTGTCACGTGTCCCAGTCCTCAGGAATTTTTGCCAATTTATTTATTTACTTAAAGTTTATTAATTGAGTCAAAGGATCAATATAAGACCCCTCTCAGCCTCATACTGGGCCACATGGCAATACAAAACTAAACAAGGTATAAAATAGTGGTAATGAAGTCAAATATGAACATGATGGGGTACCTTTAGATGAACACAATCATATGATACTTACACATTATTCAAATAACAATATAGGAAAAGTTATTAGTAATGTAACAATAAAGAAATCTAACATTATAGTTTTATGTCCAAATATTTTTATCAGATTAGCTTGATCCTAAAGAGCTTTTAGATTTGCTGACAGCTCATTTTGAAACTCAGGAAACTCCAGCTGCGCTGAATGAAATTTAGTACATAGTTATACCTGTTCAAACTGGGCATTCATTTTGGTTTAATGTCTTTGATTTACGAAACATCAGATTTTAAAATATCCATTGCATTAATTTGTTCTGAAAGATTATCAGTTCTGTCGACAATTTTAATAGCTCATACCTTAATAAAGATCCCACTACCCTGAGGGTTAGTTTGAATCTCAGTGGATATTATCATTGTTGCAATAGCATAAAGCTATATGGGACATATCCTTTCAAGAACTGGACATCTGGCCAGTATATGAAAGTTTTTTTTGTGCCTTCCACGTGCTTCATATATCCAGGGAAGCATAAGGGCATGCTGGTATAAAACTGAAACATACAGGTGCCAGAATTCAGAACTTTTGTGTAATAGAGGAGTTCACGCATACACTTGTCTACACTACAACTTCAGTTTTCAGTGGTCAACTTGTATGTCATCTGGGCAGATAAGTACATCTTTGGGAGTCTTCCTTTTACTTTTTTGACTAATTTTTTTTTCTTATGTCTAGCAGGAAAAGGAAATGTCTGTATGACAGTAAAATTCCATGAAAGAATTTCCACACAGTGTATGTTGTTTTTGTTTAGGAGAGTCCCCCAGTCTCCATTCTGAGAGATTTGTCTGTCATTCACCCCAGATAATCTATGGAGAGTATCTCTTCTGACTCAAAAATTGAGGAGATGTCTTTTTCAGACACTATTTCTGAAATGAATGACCTTCTTCACCAGGAAGGAAAAGAAATTTCAGAAATCTAGAAAAAGTGTTATGACTTTCTTCATGTAGATTACCCAAAGCTCCTAGCTATTCCACATATTAATTTGTGCTTGGTGGATGCAATGCATTGAATTCTGCATGTTCTTTCCATGATGCTCAACCTCCCACTTCCAGAAAGCCTGACAGGCTATATAAAGTGCCTGAATCACACAAATATATTTTCCAAAATTCTCTTGCAGACCTTGCAGTTATTTCCTTGAATAAGGTGGGATCTTCCAAACCCTTGGGCTCTTCCAGCCCTATACCTTGTGACAACGATGGAAGAGTATTTGATACATTTGGCAAAATGTTTAATACTTCTTCAACTTTGTCCTTCAAAACAATACGTTATTGAGACCAAATAGCCAAATTTCATCTTGCCACATTCTCAGACATGAATCACATAATTTCTAATTTACTTCCTTCTGATGTCAATTTCTCTCTGACTAATATGCTTTCTGTTGTATCTCCTGTGATAAAAACATTCCCTAAAGTGTTCTTGTGATGGAGCTGATGCTGTTTCTAGAACTTTAGCCAAAGGATCCACAATACAGAGATATGTTTGGATGACATTACGGAGTCTCAAATCCTTGATGCCTGATTAAGTAAAGATGTCTTTCTTGGCAGTTACTCTGCTTAGGTCCTAAAATGCTTTGATAAAAATGGCAAACTAATCCAGGAAATAAAACAACTTTCCAAAATATGGGGAAAAAACTATCCCTCCAGTACTGGGCCCTTTTTAGAGAATCTTTTAAACCATGGCAGCAATGGTCAGGTAAACAGCAATACAAAAAGGAAAGCCAGGGTGATACTAAGAAAAAGGAGAATACCACCCCGAGGTCTACACAAATAAAAAAAAGTGCATGATTACAAAGCACTCCTTCCTCCCCCAAACCCACCTTAGCATTCCTTACAAAATAGTAGAAAATCTGTCCATTTTTTAAAGCAAATAACAGATGCTTGGGTGCTAGGAATAATCCAGTAAGGCTGCAAGTGGTACTGGAACTGCTATCCTGCAGTGTCAGGATTTCCTCTTCATCTAAAAAATTAAACACATTTGTTTCCTCCCATTCTGTCATACAGGGTGTGACAGAACAGGGACTTTGTTATATATGTTGATCACAGACTTTCCTTTATTACCATATCTCTGTGGTGGTTAGAAAAATCTTTCTACCTTGCACAGCTTATCCTTCCTGGTATCACCTCAAGGTCCAAAGAAGTTATAGCCCCATTTCATTTCCCCCTTATTACACCTATTATTGAATATAATGTACCTTCAGCATGTACCTCACCAGTCACCTAATCCAGTTTGAAAGACCTCATCATTTCCTCACCAAAAAGATCCCAGGTCTCAGTATCCTTAGTTAGTCTGATGAATTAAAAGCTCCCAAAGGGTGAACTCTGGTTAGCTTTCTGTGCAGTGAATGAACCAGTGCTCTTTGAACTCCTTCGCCCAGCTAAAACAAGTGGTAAAGCAGAGACCTAAATCTACACTGTCACATCAACAAGACCAAATTGCATGACAGATACCCGTATTTCTGAAGTTGGCTGCCCTTGGCTATTAAATAGAGTACTTCCCAAACAACCTTTAAAACCAGTCTGGATGACTGGATGGGAGATCACAGTTTATGCCAGGAATAAGTAGAGAAAGATCACATAATGTAGGGCACTACTGGTTTCCCACCAGTACTGAGTGATGTGGCTTATCTTCCTTAACAGTTTCCCACCAATACTGTTATGATGTGGCTGATTTTCTTATTTGTGTCTTTTGGCCTTAAGCTTAGTAAGAACATCTGAATCTATGAACTTGTTCCCAAAACCCAGTAAGAAAAAAAGATTTTGCTCCAGGCTTTTTAATAGTACCCAGGAAAGAAGCACCTGGAGACCAGTGTTAGATGTTTTAGTACTGTACTTCACTCCTAAACTTTTCATAGTTCACAGTGCTTTCTGTGCAGTCTTTGTTTCTCCTCATTCCTTCCCACTGTTTTCTAGTTACACTGAATCTAAAAGATACCTTACATTTATATTCCTATCCACAGACTTTAAGCTCTTATTTAATATTTTTTGTATATGGTTTATATTTTCAATTAGTGTCCTTACCCTTTGGATTCTCCACAGTTCCAAGGGTTAATCATAAATGACAGTTTGCAGTAAGTGCCTTTTGCAGAATGCAAGGAATCTGCATTTATCATTATTAGGATGATTGCCACATCTTAGTAGGCTCATTTTAAGGTACCCAAACTCCCATTCTCTTTACAATAATTTTTTTTTTCATAATTTAGGTAAATCTTTTTTTTTTTTTTTTTTTCAAAATGTAGGTTTTAAACTGAACCTGTTGAAATCTTCCCTAACTCCTTCCCACAGGTTGGAGACTCTAGGATGAAAAACAAATACTTTCTCTTTCCAATGAATGGAAATGCACCTTTTTGCTTTCCTCTTTTTCCTCTGATAACCAGAGTTCTAAAGTTACAGAATGACTCTCCAAAGGCACTTCTAGTAACTTCCTTTTGGCCGGGACAGCATTGCTTCTCCCCTTCTCATGAAGCTGGGTAGAGGCAGTTGCCACAAACTTCCTCACAAAGTGGAATTACCCACTCAGGACAAGGGATCATTGATCCACCCCAACCAGCATGACCTACAGCTGATTGGTTGGAAGATATTTTTAGCACCTTTATTAAAATGTCACTTAAGACATAGGCAAACATGCATTTATATAAAAGAAAACAAACCATATTAACATGTTTACAGTTACAAACAGTCTAGATCATATATTTTCTTTTATATAATTATCATCAGTCCAGTATGACATAAAATGGTGAATTCCTGCCCTCCCTGAAACCATACACTTCCTCCAAAATTTTGTTCTGCATGTATTGTTCCCACAATTTCCATTTTTTGTATGCAGTTTGTCCTATCCTTTTCTAAATATCCCGTTGCATTTCTTTTGTCTCTGTTACAATATTCACTACTTCATATACAACTGGTTTAGACTTTGATTTCCATTTTCTAGTAATTGCTATTTTGGCAGCCATCAGAATTAAACTTAACAAGGCTTTACTATGTCTAGTTAATTTAGATCTTGTATCCCAGCTCAAAAAATCATGTCCTTAGTTACACCTATTTGTTCATGCAGTATTTCTGACAGAGTTCCCTGTAGGGAATTTTTAAAGTCTACCAACTCTTTACATTCCGACAACATATGTTCCCAATTATTTCTTTTTTTCCTGTCAAATATCCAACATTTGTCATCTCCCTAAGGTAAAATTATCTGGAGTCTGCTTGGAGTATAAAGGTACATATTCAAACACATCCAAACAAACATCACAAATTTTCTAGACTTTTTTACATATATAGGAAGAATGCATAAGTCTTCCCATTGTTTTGTTGTGAATTGCTTATCTAGTCTCTCTTCCCAATCTTTTCTTACCACCTCTGATTGATTTCTATAGTTATTGTGCAGTATTTTGTGTGCCCTACCAATTAACTCTTTTTTAACAAGAACTTCTAATCTGATGTTGTCCTTTTCATGCTTCCTCAACCCATGGGTTTGCATCCGATCCTCGAATCAGACTAGGCCGCATACTCCAGACTTTGGATGTAGCTCATAGAGCTCCTCAGTATCCACAATGGACCATTCCATCCCCATTACCTGAGATCTCTTTTACCTCCATCGGGAACAGACACAGGTTCTTCTCTCGAGCTTTCAAAGTGATATTTTGTAAGTTTTGTAGATTTTTTTCTTTTCTTGAAAGATATCTCTCCTTATATTTATCTTTAACCGTGGTATTCACCTCTTAGTGTTTCGATAGGTCATTAGGAGATTCTAAGTTTATTTTGCTGTCCATACTATTCAATATAGTATCCCTCCATACCATTGCTGGTATTTTTTTCTGATATTTACTTTTTTTTAGTTAATAGGGTATTTCTTTATTCTACCATTGTTGGTAGTTAAACTCTTTACTGTTTTTACTTTGCTGTATTTAACCATGTTGGATAAGCCAACTGGTTTTAAAAAATGCATGTCTTGTGGGCACAAAATCATAATTCATATACCCACAAGAAGTGTGTGTACTGGCTTGGTGCTGGGCACTTGGACACTGCATGTACAATCTGTTCTGCTTTTAATCCAAGGGAATTGGTATATAGGCAAAACAAACTTATTTTGAAAGGTCTGCTACCAGCTACTTCTTCTGAGGCTCAAGCCCCCACAAAATATATTGTCAGTTCCTTTGAAGCATAAGAAACACTCTCCTTTGAAGTCTTCAGGATCTTCTTTGGAGCCTCCAGCAAAAACAAGGAAAATTTCAGAATCGACATTGTCAGATCCGATCCTTGGATCCGAAGGCTTCGGCTCCTGTTGTTATCTCAGCATCCACTCCAACACCACCTTCGGATGCTAAGTCCACTTATCCAAAGCCTAGTATGTCTCACAGGAGTCTTACTCCAGAATTTCATATTAAACTCAAATTGCCCACCCTGCCTGTTTCAGACTCCCAAAAACACTGCAAGCCCAATCCACAACTTCTTTTAAGTCCTCCAGAAGTTTATTGGAAGCAGATGTTTACAGCATGATATGAAAATTTCTCAGAGCTCAGATCCAGATGGGGGTCTTACCAGCTCCATCCCATGTCAGATCCGTGAGTATGCCTACGATATCCAGGACCATTCTGTCTCCTTCACCGATCCATCCTGTGGTTTTGGAGTTCTAGGATCCAAAATCCCCTAGAGGTCAAGTGGCAGATCTGAGGAAATCTTCTTTGACTCTGACTATATCCTTGACTAGTTTTTCTCCTATATCCTCAGATCAGAATGGGTCCCGAAACTGAAGTGTTAGCATCGGATCTGAGGAGATAGGTTTGGCTCTGATTTTGTTGGATTCATCCTTTCCCTTCTGAGCTTCAGCCCTGGACAGTTTGATCCAGTTCCATCCCTGCGACACAGATCTGAGAGAGGTCGAGAGGTTTCGGCTCTGAGAGGGCGAGTTGAAGATTCTCCAGGTCCATCGGATTTCAAGATGGTGGAAAGGGCCTTTTCTCTCTCCAGAGAACCGCCCTGTCACTTTTCTATCACCGGTTCTGAGCTCTGAGCCGATCAGACCTACTCCACAAGGAAAGCCAGTTCTAACAAGTGTCTAACTGGTTCCAGTACAGAAACTTCCCCTCTGTTCTGACACCTCACCTGAACATCCCACAGAGGAGGTCTGTCAGAAGAGAAAGTGCAAAAGTAGACACATTGACTCGCCGATGGAGTCACTTACAAAGAATACCAATTCTGATGAGTGAGAGGGGTCCCCCAGGATCACCACAGGATGACATCTACTTTAGAGATATTTTAGAAGTCCTAAAACAAAATGGTGGCTGGGCTTCCCAAAACCCCTCTCCCAAAGAATCAATATTTTTGGAGGCTTTTGATTCTGGCCCATCTACTTCTTGGGTTACCCCCCCCCCCCAATAATGAACTTATTGGTTTCCTGCGGGGCTTTGAAGGAAGAGGATACTGTCAAACCGATCCCAAAAAGGCCTGATAAATTTTTAGACCCACCAAAAGACAGACCCCAGTAGAGCAAAGGAGTCCCAGTTGATGCTATGGTGGTGATTGATGGCAGCCACCAAGAAAGTGCTAATAGAACAGAGATCTTCTGTCCATCTGCCAAAGAGGGAGTCTAGAGCATTGGACAGATTTGGAATGTGAGAATTTCTTTAGCAACCTTTGCCCTGAGGTCACTAAACTACCTGGCATACTTTACTAGACTTCAGAGAGATTTGACCAAAGAGCTATCAAATACTCTGAGTCCATGTCTGCAGAGGATTTCAGAAGAACGTCCTCACAACTGGCCACTGTCTTATCCATATCAAACACTTTGATGAGGCTGATCTCTCATACAGCCGAAGGTACCTCATGAGCAAGCTGGTTCAGGCATTGCCTTAAGGAGACATGTCTGGATGCGGCTGTGTGACTTTGCAGAGCCTTTTAAGACCTTCTTTAGCAATGCCCCATTCAATGGCACTTCCTTGTTTGGGCCATCAGTAAAAGAGATGCTTACCCACAGTGAACAAGATGGAAAGACTCTGCCTGCTGTCAGAATCAAGTCTGATACCTCTGAGCAAACCTTTTCCAGGAATAAGAGAGTTGGTAGGAAGATGTGGTTCTAGAAATCACAGGGACCTTTCTAAGACCCACGCAGTGATAATTCCTCCATAGGCAGAGGAGGTAATTCTAATGGAAAATGTTGCCCTAGAGGTAGAAGAGGCCTGCAGAATCAGGGTTTCAGGGATTCTTTTCCAGGCAAGCCCTTCTAGCACTCCTGAAGTGCTGCGTGACTGTCCAACTCTGGAGGCAGTCAGGGGACAGTTGTCCTTGCACCCCAATGCCTGGACAAATATAACACAAGATTCATGGGTGCTAAGAATAATATCCAGAGGTTATTACATATTTTTCCTATTCCCTTCCTCCAAATGAAAGAAGCTTCCTAACATTCCACCTAGTCAAATGAAAGCAGCAGCACAAGAAATTCAAAAGCTGCTAGAAAAAAGTCATCCAAAATCCTACCAGACCAGATAGGATTAGAACTTATTCACACTTCATTTTAGTGCCCAAGAAAACAGGGGACCTCAGACCCATTTTGGATCTAAACAATTTGAATCAGTACGTGAAGAAATCAAAGTTCTGAATGGTCATGGTACAGTCCGTCCTACCCTTTCTTCACAAGGATGACTGGGACCCAATCATTACCAATTCAGAGCTCTGCCCTTTGAACTAACCACAGCGTCCAGGGTGTTTTCCAAATGTATGGCAGTGGTGGTATCTCACTTGATATTAAACAGATTCTGAGTGCTTCTATATCTAGACGACTGGCTCCTCCCTGCCCCCTTCAAGCATTGCCTTCTGCATGCCAGGGACTGTTTGCTCCAGATTTGTAAGTCATTGGGTATAACAATAAACTATGCCAAATCAAACTTAACACCAGTCCAGAGCCTTCTGGATATGACAACACAGGTCGCACCTCTACCACCTCATCATGTTTCCACTATCAGAAGTCAGGTTCTTCTTCTTTCCCATCCATCTTCTTTAGCAAGATCAGTGCTTCAAGCACTAGGTTCCATTGTATTACTCCTCTTGTCATATTTCTTTATGCGTGTTCTCCAGTGGACTCTAGCTGTTCAGTGGTCCATTCTTCATCATCCACTATATTTTCCAGTCAAGCTTACTCCAGTTTGCAAACAACACATCCACTGGTGGATCCATTCAGACGATGTTCATTCTGGCCGACCCTTTGTTTTACCACCCACAATGGTCACAGTGACCACTAAAACTTCTCAAGTGGGTGGGGGCGGGGAATTTTTTGAAGAAGAACAGTCCAAGGCATGTGGTCTCCTCAAGAGACCAATCTGCATATCAATGTTTTACAGATGACAGCAGTCCTACGTACATTGCAGGCATTTCAAGATGCTTTCCCTCTAGAGACTATTGCAATTCAGACTGACAAACACGTCTGTAGTCTGGTACATCAACAAGCAAAGAGGAACTCAATCTTATCCCCTCTGCAGAAAGGTCATGAGAGTGTGGGAATGGGCGATATCATCAGACTGCTTTCTAACTGCAATGCACATTCTAGGGAAGACCAAAGTCCTAGAAGACAAACTAAGCAGGTCCATCTTGATGCCTCACAAGTGGTCTCTCAATCAATCTGTGGTGGAAATGATCCTCCTTCATTGGGGCCAACCTTGCTGTGACCTCTTTGCAACACTCCACAACAAATACAGCAGGTACTTTGCTCCCCCCCCCCCAGAGGGAGTCGCCAAAAGATGCTCTAGTCCATGCTTGGCGCATGGGTCTTCTTTTTACTTATCCCCCTCTCCCCTTGATTCCCAAATTTCTACAGAAAGCAAGGTGACTGAAGAGCTCAGTAATCCTCATTGCCCCCTTCTGACTTCGACAGGTATGGTTCCTGTTCCAACAGTCTCACCTTCATTATCATCCATGGATACTGGAGCCAACTCTGGATCTTCTCTGTCACCCATCACAGATCCAACATGCCAACATACAGATCCTCAACTATCCGCATGGTTTCTCTACTTTCAGTAATGGTTAGACAGACCAGGCTGTCTTCCCCTGTACGTGACATTATTTTGGCTTCTCAAAAAGAATCTACCAAAAAAGTATACAAGAGCAAGTGGAAAAGATTCTCACTTTGGGATATGAATAAAGAGCTTGACCCTTTCTCTGCTCCACTTTCTGCAATTCTTCAGTTTTTAGCAACTCTTTTTACAGAAGGAGTACGTTTGTCTACAACTCAACTTCAACTGGCAGCAATTTCTAATTTTTACACAGGGGATAGAAATTATTTGCTGGCAACATCCAAATTATGCAAGGCTTTTCTGAAAGGCATTTTTCTTCTAAGACCTCCAGTAAAGGATCCCTCACCTCCTAGGGATCCATCAGTTGTGCTACAAGGTCTAGTTCAGAAACCTTTTGAACCTTCAGCTAAAACTGATTTAGAATTCCTTTCATAGAAAACAGTCTTCTTAGTAGCCATTACTTCTGCAAAGAGAATATCTGAACTCCAGGATCTTACTTCAAAAACCCCCCTTACATCATATTTTATTTAGATAGGGTTACTTTCTGGACAAACCTTTCTTTTTTGTCCAAAGTGGTTTCTGAAAATAACATTAATCATTCCATTCACGTACCAGTCTTCCTTCCATAGTTTTCATTAAAGGAGAGCACATGCTTCATCTACTTGATGTACACAGACAATTACGTTTTTATCTTCACAGGACTGAACAAATTAGAAATATCAGACCAGCTCTTTGTCTGTTTTTCACCGAAAAGGCTGGGTTACCCAGTCTCTAAGGTTACTCTAGCTAAGTGGATTACAGATTGTATTTCTTGGATCTACTGTCAACAAGGCATGACTTTATCCAAACCTCACAGAACTCATTCAACCAGTTCCACGGGTGCTTTATTTGCTTTTTGGTCAAAAACATCCACTGATGATATATGCACTGCAGCCACATGGTCCACTGCTCATACCTTTGTTACTCATTACAAAATTACAAATTGCACATAATTTCTAGAAATAGAACCACCTTTGGTTCGGCGGTACTCTGGAAGGAGGACCACCCAAGATCAATGTAGCTGGGGAGTCTGTCCCATAGGTTGAAGAAGAAAGAAAAAGGCAACATCAAATTTTAAAGATATAAAGATATGTAGTCACAATAACTATGCATCTGTCTTGTCCATTTTCATTCTTTCTCAACTTCCCTCCCATCCATCCCCCATCCATCTTTTCTGGAGACATATAGGATTTCATTTGGAACCTACAGGTCAGGGTTTGAGACCTTTTTCCTTCCTGTGTCAGTTATACCTCTCTTTTATAGCTATAGGGTTTTATGGCAACAAACTCAGTCACGGGTAATGAAGGGGATGGAATGGTGCAATATGGGTTGGGGGAAGAGCTCAAGAGCTGGAGCCTAAGTCTGGAGTATGCAGCCGAGCTGGATCCAAGCTTGAATCTGAACCCATGTTTTGAGGAAAAATGAAGATGTGCAAGACAGATGCCTAGTTGTGGTGCATACATAACTTTAAATTCTAGATTCAACTAAGAACTCTATAAGAGCAGGTCTTTGCCTATGCTATGTTATCAATCCCTGATAAGGAAAGCATTCGCTAGTCTGCAGTCCAGTTGTCTTCTTGGCCTCTTCCCACTCTAATACTGCCCCCCCCCCCGTCTCTCTCTAGATATTTGCTCCCAATACTTTGGTTCCTTTGACAGTCTTCTCTAGTAAATTCCAGCCCCTTTTTGCCTGTTCTCTGTACCTCTAATTGCAGTCATCCCTACTGGCAGAATCTCATTTCTCCATTCTTGTGTTGGCTTCATCCTTAGAATACTTTGTTACTTTATACATGTAATAATCTGTACGGCTATTGTATGCTTCTAAAGGATCTGCAAAGTCCCACTCTCCCCTTGTTTCTTGAATTTCATCCCTGTTTCATTATCTTTCCTTTCCACTTTAAATTATGGCTTTCTGCTAAGTGTATCAGCCTTAATTGTGTAGCAATAAAATATCCCTTCAAATCAAGTAATCATAAACCACCTTGTTTTATTGGAAGGATTACCTTACCAAACTTGACCCTTGCCCTCTTCCCCTCCCACATGAAATTCTCCAACTCTTTAATTACTGTCCACAACTTCTCTGGTTGATAAAAATATGCCTGACCTATGTATGAAGCTAAAGGGACTAAAAACATTTTCACTGCTTGCACTTTGCTATCCATATCCATAAACAAGACCTTCCAGTTTCTCAGTTTTTGTATTATCTTTTGTTTACTCTCTTCCCACATATCTTTAGCTGCTATAACAGAATAATTTTAACCCATGCTCCTAAATACTTCATTTTATCATGTCCCCAGAAATATGGGTATTACTAAATTAATTCATGTGTGGGTACATAGCTTACAGCTATAGCCTCTGTTTGTCATCATTAATTTTATGTCCTAAAAAAAACACTTGAGCCTGTCTCAGAATGTTCAACACTGAGATGCCCTTTTCTAATATTGTCTGCAAGTAAAGCCAGGTTTACTTGATTACCGTACAAACTATATCCTTGAATTTCTGAGTCCTTTTTTACCAGTGGCTCTAGATATAATGCAAATAACAAAAGAGAATGTAGACACTCTTGCCTGGTTTCTCTGTTCAGATACAACTTATCAGAGTGTAACATTGCCACTTCAGTTTTTGCCTCTGATCCCTCATACATCCTCATAATTTTATTATTGTATCAGGGAATGCAAATGCTTCTATTACTCTACACATAAAATCACAGCTTACTCTGTTGAATGCTTTCCCTACATCAAGACCCACTAACAACAGTGGTATCTTCTTACATTCTGCTTCCCTCTAGATCATTATTGTTCTGTTAATTGTGTCAAATGTTTGCCTCCCCTCCACAAAACCCCAACACACTTGCCAATACTTTTAGCTGTTATAGACATCACTTCATAATCATGGTTTAAAATTGAAACGGGCCTATAAGAAGCCAGGTCTGATGGGTCTGTACCATCTTTATACATCACCTTTTTTATCTCATCTCTTCTGATCTTAACTGTTAATAGTCGAGTCTCATAGGTTCATACTAGGCTATCTGCCCTGGGGCAATTATAAGCCTAGCCCGATTCTGTATGGCTTACGCCACCCCTTGATTTGAGTATACTGTGCCCTTTTTAAGGTTTAGTTTACTGTGCCTCTGTCTAATAGTAACTTTAGCAAACCCAAGTCTTCCATAAATATTTCCATTTGTGCTTTTTTCTTGATTTCCACATTTCTCTGCTTTATAGAAATTTTCATAACATTTCTGACCTATCTCTAATACCCGTACAGGATTTCTGGTTATTTTTCCTGTTATAGGCTTTCTAAATTACCTAAATTGTTGTGCTAAAAGTTTTTGTGCCCTGGCATTATCAAAAAACAGCAATCTTTCTAAACTTATGCATGTTGGCCAGATACTCCCTTATTTTGTCTTTAGCACTCTGCATTACTGCCTCCTCTTGTTATGTGAGATCCCTGTTATTCTGTAGCACTTTAACCTTTATCAACTCTTGTAAATAATTCTTGCTACTTCTTAAACATATCTCTCGTTTATTTCTACCCATTTTTTAAACTCCACTTTCATGTTATCCCACTCATTAGATATAACTTCTGAAGAAATTTCTATCTTCCCAAACAACTCTTGAATAATTTCCACTACCCAATCCTTAAATTTCTCACTTTTTAACAGATAGGTGGAGAAGCACCAGTGTCTCATTTATACTTCATTACCCTACATTTTTATCTAGGTTGTTATTGGCACATAATCTGAAATAGTTATTGGATGTGTTTCAAAGGTTTGCATTAAATACACATGCTCATGTGACATAAAATTTCTTACTAGTGTAGCCCAGTTGTTATACCTTGTAAAATAATATATATAAATTCTACAACAAAAACACCTCCGCTTGCATTTACCATGAAGGGTCTCCTCCAGAACCACCTCAATACGTATCGTAACACAAAAATGTAAGCCACTGATAAAACTTGAAAAACGATAAATTTAATGGAACACCAAAACAACAAAACAAACACGATGGGATTGAGCGCGCTTTCATCTATCACGTCAAGACTTCATCAGAATCCATTGTATCCACTGTTAACTGTCCTTAAATACAGTTCTAATAAATTGGTTAATTGATTGAATGCCAACCAAATTAGGGTCCTATTGTGTCAATACATAGTACTGCATCAGATATATAAAACCTTGTACAAAATATGCACGTATAATGCCAAATATAAAAAGTATAAAGCTAATCTGTTTGAACAGTATATATTAAATAAAATATATATATAAATCTATAAGTATATAAATAACTCGAAAGAACTTTCAATCATGAATACATATGTTAAAATAAATGATAAAATAGTTAATAAATTCCAAGGTAAATAAAATCAATATATAATGCATATAATAACACATATAATAACACACATGCAAGTGCTCCAGATGTCGTCCAAAATATATAACCCCAAGTATCAACAGGCAAATACATAACCCACCACTATCTGTATGTAGGTTTATATATATGTATATATGTACGCTACATTTGTATACACTACGTATACTGTTATAGTATATATAAGGAAGTGATGTCTATAATTTTATATTATCAGGACAAAAATCTTTATAAATCCAACAGACCCATTCCAAACTTTTTAATTATTTAACTCAGTTTAGGGTTGTTGGATAAAAGTTTTAGGGCAGGTTTTATGGAGAGGTGATCGTTCATCCCATGGGAACCACAGGCATCAAGCCTTTGTTGCCAGATCATTTCTCTGTATTCAAGTAGCGACTCCCAGTCACCTCCCCTTTCATTTCTTGTAACTTCTTCCAAAACCCAAAACTTAATGTTGGCTTTTTTACACACCTCAGTGTGCCTAAAAAGGGCGTTGTTACCATTTCTTTTGTTTATATCTCTTATATGTTCATAAACCCTTTGTTTTAACTTACGCTCGGTTTTACCGACGTAGTATTTTTCACAGGTTAAACATAAAGCCAAGTAAACCACCCCTTTGGTGTGACAGGTATGGTAGCCCTTACTTTTCAATTTCAAATTTAATTTACTAAGCCAAAGTGTTTTTTCCCCCAATATAAAGGTGCATTGTCCACATCTACCACATTTGTGAGTCCCCACCTTTTGTTGTGTTCCACATCCACAGGGGAGCTTCTTCATCTCAAATAATTTTTTAAAATTATTATTCTTCCTGAACCCAAACCTAAGTGGTTGTTGAAAAATGGAGACATCAGTGCTGATGTGGGAGAACATTTTCCACACTTCATTTATTCCTCTTTGTATCCAGTATATCCCTTATAATAAGTCAACATCAGACGGTATATTATTGTTATCTGTGTTGTTAATCTTTAACCTGGAAGAAACAATCGTAGCCTGTCCATCGTCACAATGGTTGTGCGTCAGTAGTGGCTTATACTGAATGTACCGTTTTCTCAAAACTTCACGTTTAACGTTCTTGATTAATGCACGGGTAGCCTCTATCCCTAAAGAACCTTTGTATTAAATCCATTTCCTTACATGAACCATCTTCACTGGTCATCGTGAGGCCCTGATCATTTGACCTTTGACTATATTTCTCCTAAGATATAAGGGATGGTCGCTTTCAAAATGAACATAGGAATTAGAAAAACATTCCTTTCTAAAAACCTTGGATTCATATTTGTTACCCACTTTATTCTTAACGATAGTCACATCTAGGTAATCTATCTGTTCTTTACTGTATTGGAAGGTAAATTCCAGGAAAGTGGTAGTTGTGTGTAGATAATCAACAAACTCTTCCACTTCCTCAACGGTCCCTTTCCACACCAAAAAGATGTCGTCCAGGAACCTGAAGTACGTAATAACATTTACCCAAAAATCTGATTTGAAAACATATTCAAGCTCCCAAAACAGCATGATAATATTAGCATAGGTGGGGGCACAGGCAGATCCCATAGCCACCCCCCCACCTGATGGTATATGTCTCCCTGAAAATATAGAAAATTATTTTTCAACACCAACTCCATATTCTCAAGAATTAACCTGAAGTCAGTCGTATTAAATAAATTAAATTCAACTAACATGTGTTCAAACCAGGTTAAACCAGTATCATGTGGTATGACAGAGAATAAATCACGGACATCAATAGTCACAAAAACAAAATTTTCATTATAAGGAACCGCATTGAATTTAGTGAGAAAGTCCCATGAATCAATTAGTATGTGTTTATAATTCAAATGGAAATTCTTTAGTTTCGTATCAATAAAGATGGCAAGGGGCTGTGTCTTGGAACACTGGGAAGTCACTATTGGCCTAAAAGGGGGGTTATGGACATCTTTATGAATTTTGGGGATACCGAATATTTCCGGAATCACTGGTTTGGGAACTTTAAGATAATTATATAGTTCCAAGTCTATTAGACCCTGTAGAAGGTTGTCTTCCAACCAATAATCTATTTTCTTGTAACAGATGTTCATTTCATTTCTAGACGCAATTCGGTATCTATCCCCTATACTAAGAATGTCAAGCATCCTCCGAGTGTAGTCCCAACACAATAGGACCCTAATTTGGTTGGCATTCAATCAATTAACCAATTTATTAGAACTGTATTTAAGGATAGTTAACAGTGGATACAATGGATTCTGATGAAGTCTTGACGTGATAGATGAAAGCGCGCTCAATCCCATCGTGTTTGTTTTGTTGTTTTGGTGTTCCATTAAATTTATCGTTTTTCAAGTTTTATCAGTGGCTTACATTTTTGTGTTACGATACGTATTGAGGTGGTTCTGGAGGAGACCCTTCATGGTAAATGCAAGCGGAGGTGTTTTTGTTGTAGTTTATTCCTTTTGACGTGGAGAGGTGGTGGATTTGGTTACTTTGTGTTACCGCCAGCGTTTACGAGGGATCCCATATGGAAAAGGAGAATTCTTTGTTAAGCCAACTTCTTAGGCTTATTCACAGTCATTCGCAAGGCTGTAATGATTCAGGCAGCCTGGTGGACACCAACGAGTCTATTCCTTGTGCCCAAGGAAGTCCCAAGGAGACCCGGAGACCAATGATGACATCACGGACAGATACGGAGGGTGAAGGTAGCGGCTCAAACCTTAATGTCGGTTTTGGAGAACGCTCGACCAACCCGGTTTGTGGTGGACTACAAAAAGAAAAAGGTCCGGGTAAATACAACTCCTTGGATGCGTATAAGAACATTTCCTTTTCGGAATGGCTTGGCAAATCATTTACTGTGACCATGCAGGAGAAAGAAAAAGAAAGAACTGGTACGATTAATTACAGCTATAAGGAAAAATGTAAGCTACTAGAAACTGAGTTATTTAAATACAAAAGTTTGTGTTTAGAGAACTGGTACTTGACGCGATGCGTCGAACAAAATATTGTACCTAAAGGACTGAGGTTGAACAAATACCCCAATAACATACGGGGGAATGAAAAGTTATTTAAAACGATATCTGATTTGCTAAATGAATGTGGTATTTCTATTTTGAAAGTAATGATTAGTAGTAACACTGAAATAATAGAAGATATTAAATCACGCATTGACGTTTTGCAGTCAGACATTACTAAAGATTTATTTTTTACGCTGCAGGAATACAAGGACTTGTACTGTAAAGTGCTCCATGATGTAGATGTCAATATATCCAAAAATCATAAGCAGAAGTTAGGTAAAATTGAACGTGATTTACACGACTACAGGGAAGGTAAGGCATATACGGATCCAGGAAAATTTTACAGGAGGAAGTACTATAATGGAAATGGGTTTAATGGCAAAAATGGAGTTGATAGAAGGTATGAACCTGAACCTTATTATACCAATAGGGTTCATGGTCAGGAAAGGGGGCCCAATTTTCAAAGTTCAAATTTTGTTGAGGGGAATTATGTAGATGGGGACTTTGCAAGTGAAATATTACCAGAACAAGCGTCCCCTTTGGGGGAAGGGGGAGAGGGTGTGAGAAGGTCCGAGAGATTGAAAAAACAGTACCACCCTTCCTCCTATGCAGAGGCAGCAGGGAATCAATACCATAGAAAACGGGGGATGAACAACTACAGGTAGGGTCCGGTCTAGATTTGACTGTTACAACTACCTTTGACCACGAGAACTTTTTGGACAACTGGGGTAGCAACAAGGTCCCTGACAATGTGTACGCTGGGTTTGATATGCAAGAGTTAGAGGATATGAACAGCATTAATGATGGTAATATTGTTTCTACAAAATGTAAAATTAGTGTGAATAACAGCTTTCACATTTATAATTTCACCGATTTAGAAGTCACCACTGACTTTTTTGGGCTTTTTACTAAAGGTTTTTCGTTCATTCCTATAAAAAAACCAAAATTGGAAAATCTACTACTAGACGTTAAATTATTTACCAGAAAATTGCATCTTAAGAGCCTATTAGGACAAGGAGTTAATACGAACATGAACACATTTAAAAGGAAGAGTACATTTAATCCCCCCTTGCAACATGACATTGCCAGTTTCGAGACTCATGTATTATACATGATTAGGCAAGGTTACAAAGGGGAAGACGGAGTTAAAGAATTGAGCAATTTGACGAGTGAAGAAGTCACCATTTTGAAGAAATTACAGGGTAATGACAAAATAAGGATCATGAAGCCTGACAAAGGGGGTGGTGTGGTCCTGATGGACCATTGGGACTACACTCGGAGGATGCTTGACATTCTTAGTATAGGGGATAGATACCGAATTGCGTCTAGAAATGAAATGAACATCTGTTACAAGAAAATAGATTATTGGTTGGAAGACAACCTTCTACAGGGTCTAATAGACTTGGAACTATATAATTATCTTAAAGTTCCCAAACCAGTGATTCCGGAAATATTCGGTATCCCCAAAATTCATAAAGATGTCCATAACCCCCCTTTTAGGCCAATAGTGACTTCCCAGTGTTCCAAGACACAGCCCCTTGCCATCTTTATTGATACGAAACTAAAGAATTTCCATTTGAATTATAAACACATACTAATTGATTCATGGGACTTTCTCACTAAATTCAATGCGGTTCCTTATAATGAAAATTTTGTTTTTGTGACTATTGATGTCCGTGATTTATTCTCCGTCATACCACATGATACTGGTTTAACCTGGTTTGAACACGTTAGTTGAATTTAATTTATTTAATACGACTGACTTCAGGTTAATTCTTGAGAATATGGAGTTGGTGTTGAAAAATAATTTTCTATATTTTCAGGGAGACATATACCATCAGGTGGGGGGGGGTGGCTATGGGATCTGCCTGTGCCCCCACCTATGCTAATATTATCATGCTGTTTTGGGAGCTTGAATATGTTTTCAAATCAGATTTTTGGGTAAATGTTATTACGTACTTCAGGTTCCTGGACGACATCTTTTTGGTGTGGAAAGGGACCGTTGAGGAAGTGGAAGAGTTTGTTGATTATCTACACACAACTACCACTTTCCTGGAATTTACCTTCCAATACAGTAAAGAACAGATAGATTACCTAGATGTGACTATCATTAAGAATAAAGTGGGTAACAAATATGAATCCAAGGTTTTTAGAAAGGAATGTTTTTCTAATTCCTATGTTCATTTTGAAAGCGACCATCCCTTATATCTTAGGAGAAATATAGTCAAAGGTCAAATGATCAGGGCCTCACGTATGACCAGTGAAGATGGTTCATGCGGTAAGGAAATGGATTTAATACAAAGGTTCTTTAGGGATAGAGGCTACCCACGTGCATTAATCAAGAACGTTAAACGTGAAGTTTTGAGAAAACGGTACATTCAGTATAAGCCACTACTGACGCACAACCATTGTGACGATGGACAGGCTACGATTGTTTCTTCCAGGTTAAAGATTAACAACACAGATAACAATAATATACCTCGTCTGATGTTGACTTATTATAAGGGGATATACTGGATACAAAGAGGAATAAATGAAGCGTGGAAAATGTTCTCCCACATCAGCACTGATGTCTCCATTTTTCAACAACCACTTAGGTTTGGGTTCAGGAAGAATAATAATTTTAAAAAATTATTTGAGATGAAGAAGCTCCCCTGTGGATGTGGAACACAACAAAAGGTGGGGACTCACAAATGTGGTAGATGTGGACAATGCACCTTTATATTGGGGGAAAAAACACTTTGGCTTAGTAAATTAAATTTGAAATTGAAAAGTAAGGGCTACCATACCTGTCACACCAAAGGGGTGGTTTACTTGGCTTTATGTTTAACCTGTGAAAATACTTCACGCCGGTAAAACCGAGCGTAAGTTAAAACAAAGGGTTTATGAACATATAAGAGATATAAACAAAAGAAATGGTAACAATGCCCTTTTTAGGCACACTGAGGTGTGTAAAAAAGCCAACATTAAGTTTTGGGTTTTGGAAGACGTTACAAGAAATGAAAGGGGAGGTGACTGGGAGTCGCTACTTGAATACAGAGAAATGATCTGGCAACTCAGGCTTGATGCCTGTGGTTCCTATGGGATGAACGATCACCTCTCCATAAAACCTGCCCTAAAACTTTTATCCAACAACCCTAAACTGAGTTAAATAATTAAAAAGTTTGGAATGGGTCTGTTGGATTTATAAAGATTTTTGTCCTGATAATATAAAATTATAGACATCACTTCCTTATATATACTATAACAGTATACGTAGTGTATACAAATGTAGCGTACATATATACATATATATAAACCTACATACAGATAGTGGTGGGTTATGTATTTGCCTGTTGATACTTGGGGTTATATATTTTTGGACGACATCTGGAGCACTTGCATGTGTGTTATTATATGTGTTATTATATGCATTATACGTATTGATTTTATTTACCTTGGAATTTATTAACTATTTTATCATTTATTTTAACATATGTATTCATGATTGAAAGTTCTTTCGAGTTATTTATATACTTATAGATTTATATATATATTTTATTTAATATATACTGTTCAAACAGATTAGCTTTATACTTTTTATATTTGGCATTATACGTGCATATTTTGTACAAGGTTTTATATATCTGATGCAGTACTATGTATTGACACAATAGGACCCTAATTTGGTTGGCATTCAATCAATTAACCAATTTATTAGAACTGTATTTAAGGATAGTTAACAGTGGATACAATGGATTCTGATGAAGTCTTGACATGATAGATGAAAGCGCGCTCAATCCCATCGTGTTTGTTTTGTTCTTTTGGTGTTCCATTAAATTTATCGTTTTTCAAGTTTTATCAGTGGCTTACATTTTTGTGTTACGATACGTATCGAGGTGGTTCTGGAGGAGACCCTTCATGGTAAATGCAAGCGGAGGTGTTTTTGTTGTAGTTTATTCCTTTTGACGTGGAGAGGTGGTGGATTTGGTTATTTAATATATATAAATTCTGTCAAAGTTCCTACTACTGAATTCATATCTTCCATACCAAATATTTTCATAAATTTCTTCAGAAATCTACCCTCTTTTGTTATATTTTTCCTTCTAGGTTTCCAGATATATCATCATTGTTGCAAATCAAGTTCTAGTCCCCACCTCTGAGTTATATTCCCTGCTGAAAACTGATTATTTCTCCCAAAATTTTATTAAGCTTCATGATAGCAGTTTAGGTAGAATATAAATACATGTCAGTATAATCCTCCTCCTTTCCAGTAGCCCATTACTACCACAAATCTACCATTACTTTTTTCCTCTTCTGTCACTACTGAAACTCCTCTTACATTTAGTATAAGTACTCTCCTTTTCATTTGTTCCTGACACTCCACTAAATATCTCTCCTGAAATCCTTTATCAGATTCATATTTTCATTTCTTTCCAAGTGTGTCTCCTGCAGCAATGCTATTTGCACTCTGCATTTCTTAATATAATTCAACACTCTTTCCTTTTTGTTTATACATGTGAGGCCATTTACATTCCAAAATAATAAGATTAGTGTAGCTATTATAATAAGACGTTATCTTCCCCACCTATTATATATGACAATCTTTTTAAATGTCTATGATGTCTTATACAGTTGTTTGTTGTTTGAAGCTATGTCACATTTTACAAGACTTTTGTTTTATTGAAAACCATCAGACAACACCCCCAAAACCACTATAACCTATTAACTTAAAACAAATACACAAAACTATGTACATCTTCAAATAATGAAGTTTAACATTCCTGATAGAAACATTTGTCTCAAATTGACAGACGCACACACAGGCAAACCTAACCTAAAATTAAGGTTCTCTATGCTGCGACACATTTTACAGCATGTTCTCCTGCTTACACTAATTGTTCTTGTCTTATCTTAACTTTATTCCCCTCCCAGATATGAAAAACAACTTGTATGTTTTCAGAAAACATTAACTTTTAGCAGTAGGAAAAAATACACTGGCTATCTTTAAATAAAAATAAACTATACACAGTTCTAGTAAATACATTCAAGTATTTAATTACCAGAAATGCTGCTTTGTGTTATTCACTTCCATTAATTTCAAACTTTATTTTGCCAAATTGCTTGGCCTCATACCTTTTAATTTTGCATTTCTCTCAGTAAACAATTACCAGATCTCAGAATGTATTGCCTATACCCTAAGTTGGCTTGTTTTTATGGAAACATAAGATCAAAATGTAGAAATGCTATTGGGTCCAGATTTCTTAACTGGCACTGAACATTTATTTACTTAAAGAAAATGTTTTATTACATTGTGGTCTCTCATTTTTAAAACCCACTTGCAGTCCCAAAAAACTTGTAATTAGATAAAGCCAATGGCATTAATCCGAACATTCACTTATACAGAAGTAAAAGAAAACATTTTAGATCTAGATATATTATAATTGGTGTCCTTTTCTATCCCATTCCTCCACCCCAATATCCCAGGATTACAGCCTGTTGACTTAAACATGCCTTTGTCCAGCCTTTCTTCTCTTTTCACATTGTAATGCTTACATTTCTTAAAACTGAAAAAGAAAGGGAAAAGTACCTATTTACTTTAGTATCTTTATCACATACAACAATCACTGAAAATACTATAAAACATGTAGTTGTATCCTAAAATGTTTTATACAAATACTGTTAAGAACAAAGCTTATTTTACTTACAGTAGCTTTCTCCCTCCTTTTTTTCATTGTAATATCCTTCAAAACATTAATGACATGAAATAAAGCAAAAGTTTAACAAGGTCATCAAAAATCCAGTCTTTCTCAGCCACTTTTTCTTGCAAAGCCGTATTTACTAAATATGATTGATGCTTTATGTTCTCACATTTTTTTCACTAATTTCAGTGTTGCTGGTATTTTTCCTCTTCATCTCCCAACCCCAGACTCTAGTTCAAGTCCAAGGTAGTCCCAATTCTTCTAGTCAGCTCCTGTACTTTTTCTCTGTCTCTCAAGGATTTTCCTTTGGAACATGGGAAAATGTTTCACTGGCAAATTCTCTCTTTGAGCCTTACTATCAGAAGAATAAGAAGCAGAGTCTCCTGTTTGATGGCTTACTACATCTTGGACAAACATTTGTATTTCCACCTTAGTCTGTTCTGCATCAAAAAATAACTGTGATCCTCCAGCAAAATATATTCTGAACACAGCTGGATGCAGCAGCTTGAATCTCAGTCATGCCTCAACGTTTCCTGATTGCTGTGATACGTTTGCCTCTTTTTCTGGCTGGTATACTGTGAATAATCATTTTCCACCAACACTGTCTCCAGTTTTTAATATTTTGCACTTCTGCCACTGTTTTGTCAGGATCAACTCTTTTTGCTGGTAGGATTGCATCTTTACTAATATAGGTATTGGCTGCTTTCTCATAGCCAGGCTTGGAGCTTACACATGATGTGCTCTTTCATTTAACAAATACTACTGTGAAATACCAGTTCAATTACTTATTTGTGCTTTCATAAAATTAATACAATCTGTTCCTTCCAGTTTTTGTGGTACAGCAGAAAATCTCAGGTTTCTGAGTGTGTTGTGTCCTCTAACTCTACCATGTTTTGAAATGGCTCTTCTTGAGCAATCTCATACTCAGCCAGCCTTTTCTTAATTTCAGCTTCTGATTTTGTGTGGTTTTTATCAGTTCATTGGAATCACTAAACAGCAAATCACACCAACTAGGTCTCAAGTCAGAGGAACAAGTGTATAATCCAACAGGAACAAAGTTAATAAAATTCCTCCACATGACTCAGCGGCTTAAAAATAATTGCTTTATTAGTAAAAGTAAGTGATTTTGCGTTCTGGTCCGAATGCTTCCTCAGACTTGTATAAAATCACTTTAAACAACTACTACTAATGTAGAGGGTAGTCATTAAAGACACCCTGTAGAATGTCTAGCTTAATTACAGCATCATTATTCTATGAACCCCCCCCATCAAGTTAACAATGCTGCAACTAGAAACTGAAGACTACTGAACACTAAAGTCATCATGTTCAATGTCATAACATTCAAAACAGAAAAACACTTAACTGACTTGCAAAAAATATATATCACTTACAGTTTATGCTAAAAATGCACTCATACATAACTATATCACTTATAACAAAAATTCTAAAAGGAATAGTAACAACTCCAATACATACATACTGTATAAAACATATGCAAGATAATAAAACTGAATTCTTGGTCAAAGCCAAGTAAAATAGTGCTTCTCCGGGAGCTATATAACAAATTCAGTAAAACTTCCTATTATTATAAGCAGTAAACAAGGACTGGTGACAGAATGCTCTGTAAAGCCTGGCTTCCTAAACAAATATTGCTTAAGTAGCTCCAAATTTCTTCATGCTAGTGCACTTTAATGGCTCAGTTTTCAGCTGAAGAACAAACCTTAATCATGTTTCATTTCTTGGACAAAGTTCATCTGAATCACTGTTTAAAGCTTCTTCCATTTTTTCCAGACTTTTGCTATTTGACTTGATATATTCCTTCAATATTTTATATTTCATACTTCAATATTTCATTTATTTTTGTCAACTCTCTGCGCATTTGACTTATTTTTCCTGTAATTTACCTCTTGTACTAAAGCTGGAGCATGAACTGCTTTTTGCTGAACAGCTGCAGGATTCTTCCTAGACCCTGTCCCATCTGGCAAGGATGGTAAGGCTTTTGACAGATATGGGTGGGGGGGGGTGTAATATTTATTTATATATATATATATATATATATATATATATATATAAGAGAGAGAGAGATGTCTTCTACATTAGCTTCTAGGACAATCAGTTGTCAGGCTGACATGGCCCAGGATCTGCTTTCAACTTTTGCAACTATGAATAAGATTATCGTGATTTACCTCCCCCAATGGAAAATCCTCTTTACTTCACATGATTTCTTCAGTGTTTCAAACAACCAAACATACATATGTTCATATAATGCAACTTATGCAGTTTTCCAGGCAGCCACCATGTATTCATTATGCACAGATGCGCCTGGCTTACATTCCAAAATCTACCTTTAGAGTAAAGGACCAGATAATTAGTGTTCCTTTAGAGAAGGAGGTTTTGTTTGGTTCTTTCTCAGCTTTAGTCATAGAAAGGTTTGATGAAAGAGGGAACCTTATTTGAGAGGTTAAGCAGATTTTTCAGTTATCCATTCCAGATTACAAGAACTGTGCATCTAGTCTTGAGCACTTTTTCAAAAAAATCCTTCAAACAGTCCCAGCAAAAATGTGGCAAGCAACAGTATATGAAAAAAGTGGCAAGGCGGTTTCAAATAAAAACAGTGCATATAGTCCAAACTCCATCCCACATGGAACAACAGCAATCTTTTTTTTTTAACCACTAAGCCATCTGAGCTACTGGAGAAAAGTGCATGACTATCTTCGTGTTCCAACTCACCCCCTTCCCCACTGCGGCCATCTACTCAATTTAGCAAGCAGTCTTTTTTCTGTTTCCCTCTTTGGAAACAAGTCACAACTCTGGTAACAGAAATACTTTAGAACTGATACATCTGGCACTAGGACTGTTCCCTTCCAAACCTAGGAGTTCCTCCATGCCCAGAAAATCAAACCCATCTGTTTCCTCCCATTCTATCACATATTTTATCCCAAGATGTCATAAAACCATTTCCCAAATCCCAATAAGACAAGGGATATTAATCCAGAATATTTCTAGCATCCAAGAAAGAGGGAACCTGGATAACTTCTTCTTGAAAAGTTAACTCCACCACCTTTTGAATCAGCAGTTTCTTCTACTTTGCAGTTGTTTAACTGGAAGACTGATTGTTGGTGGCACTGACTTCCATTAAGAGAGTCTCTGAGCTTCAGGCTGTTATGGTGGTCCCTACTTTTCTATTTTTTCATGGAGATAGAGTGTCTTTTTTGACCAATCCTTGTATACCTAAAGTGGTCAATGACTTGTCCTTGAATCAGACAGTCCATCTTCTTTCATTTTTCCCTCTCCTCAAAATAGCAGTCAGAGGGTTCTACATTCTTTGGATTTGCATAAACAGCTCAGATGTTATTTAGATTAGACAAAGGATATTAGGAAATCTGAGTATTTTTTTTTCTTTTCATGGCAAGAAATTGGGTTTAGCTGTTTCTAAGCAAACAATCTTCTCTTGGATATCTAAAACCTTTTCCCTTTGTTATTTTTTTCATGGCACACAGCTTCCCTCTTCTGTTCATGCTCATTTTACTGATGAGGTGGCCTCTTCTGGTGCTTTTTTCAAGGGTCTTGATGCTCTCCCTTTTGTAAGGAATATTGCAATGGTGATGGAAGGACATAGTACAGTTGTATTAGAACTTGGCATAACAGTAGATATCTTCTTTTTCACTGTTGCAGTATTCCATCCCTCCCTCCTTCCCCTGTTCAGTTTTTCTTTGCCCTCTGGCCAAGGGACCTTTTCTCCCCTTTCTGGATGTGCATGTTCTATTATTGTTTTCCTCTTGGGTTGCTGTGGTTCTCCTGGGGCAATCCAATTCTGAGGATTTGTTGCATGTATGTCACTTATGTACCTGACACCTCAGATGTAGAACATACGTCTGACATGCAGTGCTTAGAAGGACCAAAGGCTTTGGTGTGCTTTCTGGATGTATGGCTGTCCTTGGCAGGATATCCCATTTGTAAGAAATACTGCAACGGTGAAAAGTTTAACATTACTATTCTACTAAGTTCTAACACAACTCTACTTTCATGAGTGAAGAACATGAAAAGTCCTTGGCCACTCCAAAACAAAAACTCCTCCTTTAAGTATAAGGATTAACAAGTACAGTTTTTTTTTAATTGTGCAGGATAACCAAAGAGCCAGAATGCAATGTGGTAATGCAACTGGTTGTGGAATCACAGCTGATTATATTCCAAATGCAGAAAATTAACCTTATTCTCCTAGTCAGTGTGAGGAGCCTGCAGTTATACTTTATATAATTTTTACAGGATAACTAGAGAACAAAGTGAATCTTTTTGCAGTAAAAACTAAATCAGCATTATGTCAGTTAGGGACAAACCCCTTGTCTGTCAGTGTCTGTTGCATGCCGTTCATTATGGTGAGTGTAAAAGGTATGACTCATCACAAACTACACTTCTTGTCTCCCTGTGAAGAAATATAAAATGGTAGCACTAACCCAGTTCTGCTGTATTTTTTTCTGTTCCATATAAATCATCCATTATTAGTGGGATTGGGATCATGGTTATGGTTTTTAACGCATAGATACAAGGTAGAGGGTTTGATTCTGACCTGAGGTTATTGGATATGTTTAAAGTGGACCTCCAGGACAGTTAACCTTGTATTCACCTATGAATCTTTTTTTTTTGGGGGGGGGGTATAATGGTTAAGGTGTTAACTTCACAGACACAAGGTACAAGGTTTGATTCTCAACTTTGGAAGATATATTGGCTAGGCTTAAAACTGCCTATAAGGTCAGTTACATACCTTCATAAATAAGTACTAAGCTAGGTATTTTTGGGGAGGTTATAATGGTTAAGGTGATTACCTCACGGACATAAGATACGGGGTTTGATTACTACTTTTGGAAGGGAAATTGACTATGCTTAAAATAGCCCACAAAGGCAGGTAACCTAGTATTGAACCTATGAACCAATATCCAGCTACAGTAATTCAGAAATAACCACCTGGAGAATAATTTAATATACTTAATAAATCCACAGAATAACCCAATTTAAGCTGCAGCAGAAATTGACATTTTCATGTTATAATTAATGCTAAACTAGAGTAAATCCTTTTGGAGAACAAGGACACCAAACATAGATTAAACTTCCTTTGGAGGCTTCTAGAGCAATCTTGGTGAGTTAAAATGGTGAATCAGCTATGTATAACTGATTCCTGTTATTCCCAAATCCATACCTGGAGAGTTTCAGTTGGTGGAAAGTGTAAGATAGTTAAGAAGCACACTTGCAGCAAAGCAGACTGATACTGCATGTATTGTATGGCAAGCATGTACACAACTTTGTAAATTAGGACAAAATAAGAACATTCTCACCAGCTGTGAATAATGGCCAACTAGCACCTGTTCTTTATCTCCCACTATTCTGGCAATAAGCTGTGTCACTGAAGCAATGCTACACTTTAATTTATTTATTTTATTTAGATCTTTGTCAACAGGTTAGGTGAACTAACCCTTTTCGACCATGACCTAGGCTGTCGGTAACAGACGTAATTAGTTAAAATAAGCCTGACTCCATGACTCAGAGGGATGAAGCCCTGACTGCAGTTCATGTGTATGGAGTTTGATTAGCAGCCAAAGAACTGGAGGAGACTGGGCATGGGGGGGGGGGGTAGAGTGAACAGGCATGGCCCACTTGCCTGTCCTGGGGGAGGCTGTGGGGAAGGATGCATGCACTTGGAGGCACTGAAAGCAGTGGGGTTTCCCTGGAGGAGACTGGTGAAACCACCTCTAAGTGCTTTAGGGGGAGGGGCAAAGCTGCACGGAGGGTATGCCCCTTTCAGAAGTGAGGGGTGGTCAGGACATTAGATGTCTTTTCCCCAGCACTTCACCAGGTGCATGCGGAGAAATTTGCCATAACCAGAAAAGCTCAAACCACCATAGATAGCTGTGTAAATAATGGCCCCCTCCTGATCAACCCTTGCCCCAGTAATTGGGAACAAATGGGCTGATTGGCTGGGAGGGAGCTAAAGACTGACATATGGGGGATCGTAAATGACAAAAAAATATATAATTTATTTATTTTATTAATTTCCATTTGTTTACAGGGAGAGTCTGACTGGGTCAACAAAGGCTCATTTGCAGCGGAGGCCCAGGAAGAAAGGTTCCAAAAAAATGCAATGTGAAAAATTAACAAATCAATATTTGAATACAAAAGTGTATACAAAACAAACAATGCATGAAGACAAGCCTAGGCAGATGTTAATATAAAACTTATGAGCAAGCAGATAGAAAAATAACAAGCAAAGAGAATAGTTGAACTAGGTTGGCACAGTGAGCATTAAACATTTTAAACAAACAGTAAGTAAAATATAGCACTCGGGAGTAATACACTTTAGCGCTAAGGAAATGCAGTAAACTGTTGAGTAGAGGAGAATAACAAGGCAGTAGAGTGAATAGCAGTGGGAGTGTAAGAGTTGGAGGAAGTTAGTGGAGAGAGCCTCGTAGAAGGTACCATTAGTGGAGGGAAGAGCTAGGCAATGGGAGGGTTTTGAACTGCTATATAACAGTCAAAACAATTTAAACAGATTCAAATTTGAAAGGAAGGATTTTCATGGATTAATGTAAGCTGCTACGCAGGACAAGACATGGTACAAATGAATGAGTAAATCATAAGAGGACTTCAAAGTGTTCATGTTGATGAAAATCAAAAACAGTTCTGTGCTGTGCTGTATTTGTAGCATGTGCTTTGTTTCCATTTACTTTGAACAGAAGCATATTTTATGGAGGGAGTTGCAATAACATTAAAACATAATATTTAGGTTGTACTCACCTTATCTGTCTTTAGCAGCTATGTCTCATTTCCAGTAGTGGCCGGTGCTGGTCTTGTACCAGCATTCTTTCAAACCTTTGTTGATAAGTAAGGGTCTCACATAAAGTCAGCAGTGTTATATGTTTTCTTCAGCTCTCAATGTTTGAGTGCTTCACATCCAACTGTGAGATTCATTTTGTGTACGTAATGCCTTATGTTGACTTATATATTTTATTTTAGTGATCTTCATTGAAAACATCAACAAGGGGGCAGACCCTAGATGGCCAACTGAGAGCAGTAAATTTTGAGAGCTCCATAAACTAGTATAATAATATAGGACAATTGTATTCTTTTCAAGTTTAAAAGTCAGAAATCTATAGATAAACTACTAAACTACATAAATATCAATTTTGGTGGAGATATACAAACATTTTCCTGTCAAGTAACTTGGAGATATATTAAGTCACTGAATACGAACAACTCAAGGAATTCTCATCCAGATGCTGCTTTGAAAAAAGAACTGCAGTTGATTACATCTACCTTACAGGAACTATCTTTGAAGATGGATGGCTTTAAAAATTACTTAGAAAACCTCAAATTAAATTCTCAAAAACAGACAGATACTCTTAAGGAACTATTACAGCAACACCATACAAAAATAACAAATATAGAGACTTCTCTTAATGACATTGAAGGGAGACTCAAAGAGGAAGAATTCCAAAAAGAATCTCTGCTTAAACAGAATACATGGCTGCTTAACAAAATAGATGACTTAGAAAACAGGGAAAGGGGAAACAACATAAGGATCTTTGGTCTGCCTGAAAACACTGAAGGAGAAGACATTATTTCATTCTTAACCTGGATTCCTGAATTTTTAGACTTGAAAGAGGGACTTTCATTTAGAATTGAAAGGGTGCATAGAGCACTGAGGAAACTTGCTTCTAACTCAACAAATACTACACCTAGATCCATTGTTATAAAATTTCTTTCATTTCTGGACAAGGAACTAATATTAAAATCTGCTTGGAGAAAATCACCCTCAAAATACAATAAAAGCCTGATAAGGTTTGACAATGATTATTCTTCCAGAATACTAGAACAAATGAAAAAAGGTTGGCCAGTAATAAAACTGTTGAAACAAAACAACATTAAAGCACAGCTGGCATTTCCAGCCAAGATAAAAATACTTTTGCCAATGAGATGAGAACCTTTAATGACTTAGAAGAAGCTACTATATTTATTTTATTTTAGTTTACATTCGTTGACCGGGATAGTTCGTCTGGGTGTGAGCCCATTTTCAGCAGAGGCCCAGGGAGAAAAGCTCCAATAAAACAAGAACAACATTGACAGGTACAGTGTCGGTTTTACATAGAATTTAACAGAAATATCTAGACAATAAAGAAAGTACAATATACAATAGGTACTTTAATGAAAAGGAGAAAGGTATTACAATATAGTAGTCATATATATATATATATATATATATATATATATATTTTTTTTTTTTTTTTGAGGGCAGGGGTCCATTTTTAGTTGATCATTTGAGTATACTTTAATAGGTGTACATATATATACACTTACATAAGAAAATAAATTATCAAATTATACTCTTATTGTAGATAGCTGATAGGTGGTAACAACATAGTTTCTGTCCCAGAAGAATTGAATGTATGGCCCCTACTCTTAAAAGAATAAAAGAAACAAACCCTTGGACTGATGCTAGAAAGAAGAAACAAAAAACTTATTCCAAGATAGCTGTCCCAAAAAAATAACTGTTACAACTACATCTCTCAAGTATCAACTGATATGGTACATCACTTGCCATCTGTTTTTATTTTAAAAAAGGAGGGTTTCTTAAACAACTGAGAAACAGTAATGATTTATTCAGAATGTTCAAAGAGTCCAACAATTCTTCACAAACAAAGGTAGGTCAAGGTGGGTTACTATTTACATTATATACAAGCCAAACAAAGCAACATACAATACAAACATAGAAGTTTCTGTTCCCGTACATGAACTCAGTGAATACTTATCTTGTTCATTTTTCATTGTTTTTACTTATAATAATTTAAGTAATTAATTAACTAATTCAACAAGGTACCATTCATCACAGTTCAAACTCAAATGTAACAAATTAACATTGTATATAATAGCAGTAACAGTAGAGTGTTCTGAAAAAAAATGCTGCCATGAAGACTAATGCTTTCTTCAGTTAAAGTATGATTTAGAAATGTCATGTATATCCTGGTTAAACAATAGTAGCAAGCTCTTAGTGCAAATGTCATCATTATTCTGTCTAAATATAGTTAATATCAATTATGGCAGGTATCACAGCTGCGAGTACTGTTTGATCAATCCTGATATGGTATGTGTGGATGCAGCTGTGTCTGGCAGCTAGTACAAATGTAATTATTATTCTGTCTAAACATATTTTATATCAATTATGGCAGGTATCATAGCTTTGAGTGCTGTTTGATCAGTCCTGATATGGTGTGCGTGGATGCAGCCATGTCTGGCAGCTAGTACAAATGTCATTATCATTCTGTCTAAACATAGTTAATATCAATTATGTCAGGTATCATAGCTTTGAGTGCTGTTTGATTAAGCCTGACATGGTTTATGTGGATGCAGCTGTTGTATGTTGCTGTTTTTGTCTCCGGGAAGCTGTGGGTTGCAGCTTGTGATCGAGGTTTACTGATGCTTGTGTATTAGGAAGAGACATTTGGTGTTTTAGCCTGGATCCAGGGGACGGGGGTGGATAAAACTGTGATTTGGGATATTTTGGCAGAGAATAGTTTGTTTATAAATCTGCTGAGTGAGAGGTGGGAAAGCTGGAAGAATGTGTTATCTCTTGTTGTGGCGGCTTGTTGGGAGGTTTTTTTTTTTTTTTTTTATCTGTTTGCTGTCCGTTCTTTTCCTGGCCGCTGCCTCACTGAAAGGAAGGGAATTTAGGCTGGAAGTTGCAGTGAAGTGAAGCTTTGCTTCAGGTGCATCACGAGCCTCTGGTATGCAGTACACTGACACACTAACAGAAACAGGCGCTCCTAGGTTGCTGTGGTAATGGAGACAGAGTGACGATAATGCTTAACGGCTCTTTGGAGCCTACGAGATGATTCTCGGCAATTAAGTTTTTGACTTAAAAATAAAATATATATAATAAAAGGGCTATTTTAAACCACATGTACACATTGACGGTCTCCCAACACTTTGTTTAGCTCATTAAGTTGATTCTTGATAAAATAATCAATAATAAGCGCAATTTTATATTTAAAATTTATTTTGTTCCAAACACATTAAGGATTTACATAAAAGTGGAAGTCTGAGTTATTGTGAAAGACTAAGAGCACTTGGTCTTGTGCAGTACCCTTTGCATTGGTCTGGAGGTCAGCTTGCTTGGACATGTTGGGCATATGGTGATAGCTGATTCTAGGGGTGTTTGGGGTTGCTGGGAAGTGCTAGAGAGTCATCAGATTTCCTTCATGGAAAAATCTGTGGGAATGGAACGTGTGTTGAGTGGTTCACTAGCAGAGTGGCCACTGCATGGAACAGGCTGGTAAAATGGAACAGGACAAGTATTGGTTTGAATATTTTAAGAACAGCCGGGAAACACACCACATGAACTAGTAAATGGTATTCTGGCAAAACTGGATGGGCATTGTTGCCTGTGCTTGAAGTACTGATATGTGTGTATGTAAGGATAGAAATATACTTATAACAAATAAGAAACTAGAAGGGTTTCATAATTTAAAGTCTATGGTCTGTATAAACATGCTTGGAAGGAGCTAATAATAAGAATAAGCATTACAGCTTGTGGTCTCTCAAATAACTAAGCAACAGCCAAAAAAATACACAATAGTTATGTAATGTATGATTTTAGTAAATCTAGACATAAAATATATAATCGTCATATAAGATGAAGCAGTCTGTTGAATTTAGATATTAAAGACAGGATTTAATAACATGGGCTTATGTATAATAACACTTCTGTCTTGTCAGAAATGACATACACTACATTGAACATCAAGGGGAAGCATGATGATTTTCTTATACAAGTAAATATACATAACAAGTCATGTAATTCTTTTAACTTAAATTGTAGTTTTTGTAACCCATCTTGACCATATATAATACTTAAGCGATTACCAAGGTAACTAATGTTTATACATGACAACTAATGTTTATACATGCCACCAAACTGACAAAGTTGTTCAAGAGAAACAATAGAAGCCAAAACTTGAAATGTCACAGAATGTAACAATCATATTCTGAGCAAATAGTATTAAATTGACAATAGACACTCAGTTTAATAATATGGGCTTGTGTATAATAACATTACTGTTTTAACTTGTCATAAATGAAATACACTATATTGAACATCAAGGGGAAGTATGATGGGTTTCTCATATAAGTAAATGTGCATAACAAGTCATATAATTGCTTTAATTTGAATTGTGGTTTTGTAACCCATCTTGACCATACATAATACTTAAGCTGTTATCAAGGTAATTAATGTTTTATACATGACATCAAACTGTCAAAGTTGTTCAAGGGAAACAATAGAAGCCTGAACTAGGAATGTCACAGAATGTAACAATCACATTCTGAACAAATAGTATTAAATTGACAATAATCACTCAGTTTAACCTTTGCTGATTATACAAAATAGAATGTTGCATTTAAATCTAAAACTTTCAGTATATGCCATAAAATGGCAATTTACGAATATGGAAAGGGAACTTGTAATCATTAATCACAATAAGTGAATTTGTTTTTAACCTATAATTTTACTCATGAAAGACAGATATGAAAATCCTTATGTGTAGGAAACGGGGGGAAGAGGGATGCACTGATAATTAAAATGCACTAATTTTCATCAATGTTCACATAAACTTGATGCTTTAAGTCAGTTAGCAACAAACAAAGTGATTACTTAAATGCTGGCAAACAATGAAATATAACTTCTGATGTATCCAGTAAAATACATTGTATTATAAACATTAAGTATACATATTATTGCCATCTATTTATATGAAGTAATACGTTCTGAAAGACTTATAAGGGTGAATATGCTAAATAACTGTGTGCTATAATCTTTTACTGAGGTTTTCTGTATGATACATCCTACTTTACTATGACTGAATTTCTTGTCATCTATCTTTCATGTAAATATTAATTGCTTATACAATAAGTAGACATTTATATTGTATTAGAATCCTGTCTAATCAACAATAGTACTATTATATCTGTTCAAAATAATATAAATATTGCTTATTCCTATTGCAAATATTCTCCATATGATAATTCAATTTATAGAGCTCAGATGTTCTTGATTGTCAAGATATGAGTGATACTCTGATAGACTTAGGTTTATCCATCAGATTTGGAATGATTTTCATTCCACGGCTAGTGCGGATCTTAGTCTTGTTAACATTTATTAATTTAAATTTGTTATTTCACAAAAACATTTTTAGTATGCCCGATTAAAACATTACTTTATTGGTAAACAGTTGAAGTATAAAACTGATAATTTTTTTTAAAAGCTCAAACATATACTTTATAGTTATCAGAGGAAAATGTTTAAATAGTCACAATAAAACAAAAAATACATAATCTAAATAACATAAGATGGATTTAACTTTATTATCTTTAAATACCAATGGCTTGAACAATCCTAGCAAGACATCAAATCTACTGAAAGATTTAAAACTGAACAAAGCACAAATTGTCTTCCTTCAAGAAACTCATTTCAAAACAAATGACAATTACTTATGGAATCCTAAGAAATATATGATATTGGTGCAATCCACAAAGACAAAGGGGGTAAAAATTTTATGGAAAACAAATGTGATTAGCCCAAAATCATTTATAAATATGAAGATAAAGAATGTCTTATGGCATTAGTAAAACTTAAATATAATAGAATATGGACCCTAGCCAATCTATACTGGTTCCTAGGCATTGGAAGAGGAACTGTTAAAAAAACACTTGGATTTCATTTCCAATAATTATAAAGGCAACTTAATATTAAGAGGAGATTTTTAACTGTATATTTGGTATTTCTAAAACTACAAATAAAAGACTGCTGCGTATATTTGCTGTATCAAAAGCTTTAAACAAGTGGATAGAATCATTTTATCTTGTAGATACTTTCACATTTCAAGAAGATATATCTTTGTTGTTTTCCCATCAAGATCACAGATTTGGTACTCAAACTAGAATAGATAAAATATTTGCTGCCCATGACTTACACTCTAAAGTCATTAATTTCTCTATCACTCCCTGCCCCTTTTCAGGCCACAATTCATTGATACTAAAACTTCAAAATGGGTACAAACCATTAATCTTTAACTCCAGAATTCCAGCATATATAACTAAAATTAAAGAGTTCAAACCCTGGTTATTATCTAAATTACAGTTCTTCATAGATATTAATTACATCACAGAAATAAATAAAATAATGATATGGGACTCATTAAAAGCTTACATATATGGCGAAACCCTAACTTGGTATAAAAAAAAAAATCAGAGAATGGGATTCTGAATTATTAGATCTACAATCCAAACTTTTGTCAGTCAAAGCTGAAAAAAATCAAAATCATTTGGAGATGAAAAAGAAAGTAGAAGTATTAAATAATAAATACAATGAAATTCTAACGCATAAAACTAGTTTAACTTTAGAAAAACTAAAATTTCATACCTTGGCCACTTCTCCCAAATGTCTACATAATTTATCCACAAGAATCAAAATACAATCAAAAGCTAATAACGTTAAAAGTATCTTCCATGAAAAGATAGGGAAAAATGTCTCGGATATAGGTGACATTCTTGATGCCTATAGAAATCACTATATGGAACATTTCCAAAAAGAAAATATACATATTGATCAATTAAATCTAGATGAAAAACGTTGTAATGTAAAAAAAAAAAAAAAAAAAACAGAAAAATTAAAACTAGATCTGCAAGCACCCATATCCTACAAAGAAATTATAGATACAATAAAAGAGGGTAAAAATAATAAAGCTCCAGGTATATATGGCATAATTATGGACATGTATAAACTTTTCCTTCAAAGATACTATCCCTTTTCCATAAAACTCTATTAGAAATGCAGTCACAAGCTTTAATACCACTCTCTTGGAGATATTCCTTAATCACACCAATCCTAAAGGAAAACAAATCCCCAAACCTCTGTACCTCATATAGACCTGTATCATTATTAAATAGTGACTATAAGATATTTATGACAATATTAACTAACAGAATGAAAATACCACTATCCAAAACAATAAATAATGATCAAACTGGATTTATATATCATAGACATACACAGATGACAATATTAAAAGGATAATTTCTCTTACAGATTATTTTAATAAGGAGAATAAAGAAACACTCATAATTGGCTTAGATATAGAGAAAGCTTTTGATTCCCTAAATTGGGCCTATTTATTCAGAATCCTGATGCTGTTTGAATTTCCTGCATCCTTTGTTCATCTCCTAAAAAATATATATAAAAATAATTTAACGTATGTCAAGTTAGGTCATTTTACCTCTGAATATATACATATAACAAAAGGCAATAAACAAGGATTTCCCATGTCATGGATTCTATTTGCTCTGCCTATTGAAATATTGGCAGATTCAATTCGTAACAATATAAAAATCAAAGGAATAGATATTTATGAACAATACAGCTCTAAAGTAATGCTATTTGCTGATGACATATTACTAACATTATCTAATACAAAAGAGACATTAAAAGAATTAGATATATTAATTGACAAATTTCACATGACTTCAGGACTCCATTTCAATAAATCAAAATTTTTATTTTTAAATAAAAAAAGAACTGCAGACTAAGGGGATCACATCATAGGGAAACAATAATCTTACCTTAAAATATGTAAGAATTGAGTTATGCAAGGATAATTAATTAGTCTCAAAAAACAACAATAATATCATCAACACAATTAAAATCTGTGTGGAAAAATGGAACAAAATGATATTAACTTTGAAGATAGACTACAGTTAATAAAAATGGTTTTACTGCCCAAGATCCTATATATAGCCTTGGCAATGCAACTGTTACCAGAAAGGAATATACTTAAAGAAATAAATTCATGCCTAATAAAAATGTTATGGTTTCCCAAAAGAAGCAGAATAGCTTTAATACACCATATCAGACCATGGAAACAAGAAGGGTTAAACTTTCCTGATATAGAAACATATATAAAAGCATCAATATCTAAAACAATTGAGAAGTCCAAATTACTCTGCAAATTGGAAAGAATTACTAACTGTAATATCTGTAAATGAATTTGATTTACAAAAAAATTTCAAATAACAGATAAAAACAATTTGTCATCGCACATATTATGTATTAGTGTGCAATATAACATAACTAAACCCACTAAAACTCGTATGATTAATTATTACATTGACTCATTTCGGGAAATTATTAATGCAAATATAGATTTAAAAATCTGGATTGATCTTTTAACACCATTTATAGTCACAAAGAACTTTCCACATAAAATATATAGAGAAATTATTAATTCCTGGGAACAAAAAGGATTTGTTTATTGGTTCCAATGTATCAAAAAACTAAAAGTTTTGGATATGCAAGTAATAAAAACAACATACAAAATTCCACAACAGGACTGGCTAACTTTACAGAGTATTCTGTCATATTCGCAAGATTTAAGTAGACTATTTAACAATTATACATTTAAAGAAATACCAAAATTCATGAAATACATGTATGAAATCATATATAATGACTTTGACATGGGAAACAGTATTTCAAAATATTGATAAACTATAAAACAACACCCTAAACCCCATGTTGGAAATATATAACAAAAGGACACTCAGTACAGGTAACTGAAGATATTAAAACAAATATCTTATTATCAATAAAATATACATCCTTTACACAATACTGGAAGGTTTTTAATTGGAAATACTTCCCCAGAGCATTCTTAACCTCGGATAGAATCAGTAAAATTAGTTCTTTCATAAAAGGAATATGTTGGAGATGTGAGCAAGCAGACAATGCAGATTGGAACCGCATTTTCTTTGTGGTAAAATTAAGCCATTTTGGAATGGTATTAATAGCTTTCTGCAAGCTTTATTTAATGAATCATTTTATTTAACTAAAGTTCATGTATTATTAAATGTGAACGAAGGTCCTCATTTGAATAGGTCAAACGTGTATCTAGTATGGACTATACTTGCTATTGCAAGGAAGTGTATAACAAGAAGATAGAATACAAACACAATACCAACTTTGGAAGACTTCTTCAGCCTACTGAAGACCACAGCATTATTGGAAATTAAAATTAAAGAACTAAGAATTTGTCCAAAGCCATTTATCAAGAACCCTTGGGGGAAAAGTCTTATAGTTGAGTGACACTATACAATAAATAATCAGACACTCTGATAATGGATTGGGCATACTTTTAAAGTAACTGTATATATTAAGATCTGTTATGGTGTCAGGCTAATGTAAATAGTGTACTTAGTTATTTAAGATGTTATGTATAAATACTATGGAACTCATTCAAATGTATTTGAAAAATAAAAAAAAAATTTGAGAAAGAAAACATCAACAAAGTATTTGCTTATATTTTTAGGCTATAATCCTTTTTTGAAAACAAAGATAGCTATACAGCTGACGTATCTTCCATCTGTTCCTCAATGGATGGGTTTTTGGATCCGACCTCAAATCTAACTATAGCCACGCCAGACTTTAGGATCCATAGCTCAGGCTCATCACCTTACCCATAAACCCCTCATGTTCCCAACATTACCTTAGAACTTGTTTGCCACTCACAGAGTACCATACATCTCAATTGTACCGAGTTCCTTGGAATTTTCCAGTTTTGAGGCTAAAATAATGGGGTGCCTTGAATTTCTAGTTGGCCCCTTCAAATCATGATTTATTTCTTTATAATTTTTTTTAATAATGTTGACATCATTGCACGTCATCAACTTGCAGTGGCGTTTGTGACGATATCAGCTTACTGAGATCAGGCGTGATCCCTGACTGCCTGTAAGAGAGCTTTAAAAAAAAGGTTGTTTATGGCAGCTAAAGAAAGAGGACTGAACTGGTAGCAAATACATATAATCTTCAAAGATGGATTGTGGAATAGGTTTATACCTACCTAAAATATTAATGCACTTTCATACCTTTTTTGGAATATTGTTTTAATCTGTGATTTTCTTGCAGTATTATCCTATGCAAGCACAAAAGTTAGCTCATTCAGCTTTTGCAAGATTGGTCTCATACTAGTGGGTAATGGATGCGCTTTATCATTTTTTAGACGAAGCAGGCAGTTCGACACAAGTAATTTCAGCCAAACAGCAGACCCATGGGGATCAGTAAGCTCAGTCTTTACTTATACAAGCAAATCTGGCATTGGAATTTAGTACTTTTAATGTAAACTTAATAGGAATCGTAGTTACCTACAGCTGATCGTGATAGTGGCAAATGAAAACTACAACTCTCATTTAAATTTACATGAAAGGTACTAAATAAGGTTTCAAGCTTCATCTCCTGTTGTCAGAACTGATGGTTTAAGAGGCAATTTATTGACCCCTGTGGCTAAGCTGTTTCTCAGAGAATTTCTGTTTTGTCTGCTTGATCTATTAAATGAGAGAAAATGTGATAGTCAGACAAAGTTTTTACTGCACATTTTACAACAGAAGCACACCACTAAACTGTTACTGATTTTGCACAGCATTCCTGTCTTTGCCTGATATCCTGACATGGCCGTCATAATTTTTTTTCATTCCCTGTTGAAGTACTAATAATTAGAATCCATCGATAATGCCAGATACACACACTTCGCAGGAGCATATTTAATTACTATATCAGGTCAGTTAGCAGGTGCATGTTATCATCATAACATCAGTGTTCAGCTTTGTTTGGCAGTCCTTGTACACAGTTGCCCAGGATAGCTCCAGTTACGGTTTAATCTAGATAAGAAAAAAAGTGTGTGTGGGGAGGTTTCCGGCTTGTAGGTGAAGCAAATGTTTTTGCACAGTACTGTATGTAGTGAATACTACCACCAGTCGTGTTTTCAGCAACCTAACGAAACTGCCATGTGAAACTACTGCAGTGGATCGTTGCATATCTTTTTCAGTATTTAACTTAGAAAAGTTAACAAAGCAGAACATCCAACCAAAGGTTGCACAACTTAGCTGAGTACATACCCAGCCAGATGTCAGCACTGAATTGTGCTGCTGGGGGCAAAAAAAAATGTGTGCACTCGGTAAAAGAGGTATGAGTTTAATGCTGTTGTTCTGTAAACACCTGAGATCGGAGAGGTACTGGGGCTGCCTCTGACTGTTTTGCTGAGTAGCTCCTGCATCCAGTAATGGAATGGACAGAAATCCTTAAATGTTTGTTCATTTTCATTGTATTGAAGAACTGTTGCAGTTCCACAAAAGACAAGTTTTACAAACATTACCACTTAGCATCTGTGGCATACTACTTCACAAGTAGCTCTTAAAAGAGTTACATGAATGAACTTAGGAAATGCAAAAACATTGAATAGGTATGATATTTAAGTCGTGAATAATTATTTTTGGGACATATTTGTGCAGCTAAGTTTTAACTGAGATTCTGGCTCAAACTATTAATTTTATGGAGATCGTGTTGTCAACTGGGCCCACTTTAAAAGATAAAGTTAGACGGGACACAGTGTAAGCAAGTTGTTTGGACAGGGTCTGAATCAGGATTCACGTTCTCATCAAAGATCTTTGCAAATAGACATTGGGATCAGTAAATTACAAAAATGTAGTTGCATGTGTTTAGTAACACCAAGTAATCTTCATAGCTTCCACTAAAACTGCAGTGAGAAACAAACGTGGAAGCACAAAAATGAGAATGATTAGTATATACTAATAAGAAATTCTCAGACAAATGCATGTATTTTCTCTTAAGTGTAGGTAAGGTTCATCCACTGATTTTCATGCAAATATCAGAAAATAGACTTGACAGAGGATTAAGATGATCATAGTAGATTATACATAATTCTGTATTTTGGCTGAGGAAAAGTAAGACCCTTGTGATGAGAAGAGAAAGCTGTACATTACACTGCCTCAACTTCCAAAGAAAGAAAGAAAAGAAAGAAGTTGTAAGCATTAGCCAGGATTATGTGAATATACCATTATCATTTTTATTGATGGCCCTACAGATTTTCGAGCTTACTGGTCTGGTCAGAATGAAAAGGGATATTACATGTCAGACCACATCTAAATGCTGATGATCTGTTGTAACTGCACAGTTAATGGGTAATTCGAGTTGGTAGATGGAGTGAGGTCCTGGGAAAGAGAATATAAAGTCCATTCACTTGTGATTAAAACCAAGTGAACATCTCTGTAATTCTGCAGCTATGGGAAATAATTATTTTAAAGTAGAAAAAGGTAATGGTGCAACATATGGAGCAGAATGGTGTGTGCACGCATGTGTGGGTGTGTGTGTATGTTGTGTCTTCTGTGTATGTTCTGTGTCAACTGTGAGTCAGTCATTTATCAAAGTAGGGAGTGGGTACGACTAGTTATGCCACTGCTTTTCTGTTTTGGTCAGACTGTGGCTATTAATTATTCCACGAGAATATAAATTGTATTGATTGTTATCTTGCATATTAGTTGTTGTGTCTTTTGGCTTTTCCCGTTTAGGGGTTGCCACAGCGGAACTCCAGTCCGCTAATGATTGGCAGTAGATTTTTACATGCCGAGTTGCCAGCTCTGACGCACAACCTTCAACGAAGGTACGCCCATTCACGCATGTCTTCACACAGAAGACGCTTTAGCTGAGAATCGAACAGGACAACGTCTTACTGTGAGGCGACAACGCTACCGCAGCACCACCACCGCAGTTATCTTGCATATTAGTATAAGCATATAAGTATTTATTCGCATTTTATATACACTATTAGTATAAGCATATAAGTATTTATTCGCATTTTATATACACTATACTATATTTTTTCAAACTCTGTTTTTAAAACAAATGATTATCTCAGCCATCCATTTGGAAAAGTGTTATATAGTTCATAATCTGATTCAAACTGTGCGTTATGATAGTTTTATTAATTCAGTTATTGTGTTGAGGCTTAGGCTAAATTAATAAGGTACACTAATTTTATCGAGAGATCCAGCAGGAGAAATCCTGGTATAAAGACAATGTCTCTAGGCTTTTTATAGAGGTTTACTTAGTCCATGCAGTACTTCAAAAGCTGCAGTTTGGAAGGCAATATTTTGCTATGATCGCAGAATAAATATAATGCCGGCGGCTGCTAATTTATTTTTGCCTTGCAGATTTTAGGCTGTTTAATAAGCTACTTATTTTGTTTTGCTTATTGTATTTGCTGTGACAGTTCTCATTATATGTAAACCATGGCTACATGTACCTCTCAGTCTCAGAGAGCAAGAAATCTGGACAAAGCCAAAAAATTGGGTCAGATTTTAAATATTGCTCCTGTAAACTTGCATAGTTGCTAGAATAACAGGTTTTGCATTATTATGTATTTTCTGAGGGATATGAAGTTTGTAATTCAAATGTCTGCTGTTATTTATTATTACTTAGTGACTCAATTTTCATGTTGGTGTCCCACAATTCCATTGGAGTGGGCGGGGATACATGATTATGTATGTACATTTTATGTTAACCAGTGTCCTGATTTTTGGCCAGTTGTACCTACTTTTCATGGGCCTTTGTCCAGATTTTTGATGTTTCAGGTTGAGAGGAATACTGAGTATAGATGTTCCTCACTCAGGCTTGCTTTGACTAAGTTTTCAAAAATTATGTGTATATTTATTGCTTAGTTCTTTCATTTGCGTATCTGTGGTACCTATTTCCACCTTTTTAACTCCCTTATGGAAAAAGCAGCTTCTTCTCATTTTGTGCCATTGTTGTCCTTTCCATTTATATACCTTAGTTTTCCTTTATAGTAGGCTAGGAGTGTTTGTCTTTTATTACTATTGTTATTCTCAGTGTTATTGTATCACTGCCTTTTGGCTTTTTGGTATAGTGTTTCAACCATGTCTTATAAGCTTTCTAGTTTTAAAAAGTGAGTGGCCTGTGGCCACAAGATTCCTAATTCAGATGCCATCTAAAATGCATATACTGTTTAGGCACTGCCCTCCTGGATGAAGACTGCAGTTGTTTGTACTGCTTTTGGCCAGCAGGCCATTGTTGAATGCTGCAACAAGCTTGTACTAAATGGATTTCTCTCAGCCCCTGTGGAAGAACCATCCAAGGTTATGTCTGTGGTGGAGCCTGCCCATCAGCTACAAAGCCTTCAGACAGACAGAGAAGAGTCACGAAAAGCCCAAAGAAGAGGGCAAGGTATCTAGAAAGCGCTCCCCCGACCATTCCTCCTCATCATTGGCTTCTCTGGCTCCATCCCCAAAACCTCCTAAAACTTTGGCTCTGACTCCTCCATCAGATGATCTAGTCATTGGATTGCAGACTTCTCCCTGTCAAAACTAAATTTTCATTGGAGCCAGTCTCCCCTAGACTGCACTCTCCCTTCTTGCAGGAGAGACATGTTCACATATCCTCTAGGCTTCCCTTCACATGTTCCACTGCCAGATCAGTCCATTCTAGCAGAAGCCTGATCAAAGCTGATGTGGATGGGATGATGAGGAAGTTCCTCAGGACCCAAATTCAGTAGGAGGCTCTCCCAGCTCTGACTTCTGTCAGACCCATGAGCTTCAGTGATTCCCCCAAGTATGGTGGCTCCTACCCAGATCTATTTTCCAGGCTCATGGGTTTTACATGCAAGTTTCTCCCAGGGATATTCCTCATTGGATCTGAAGATTTAGTTGGTGTCCTCTCCAATGACATCTCTGTTCCGAACACCTCTGTGTTACCCAGATCTGGAAGGACTTCAGAGCTTAATTGTCAGTGCCAGCTCTGGGGTTCAGGGGTTGACTTGTAAGTTGTTGGAGCCTTTCCTTACACTTGGGACCTCATCACTAGATAGATTGGCTCAGATGTCAGCCTTGAAGCAGAGTTGTATCTGTTCCTGGGACCAGCTTAATTTAGAAGCTTGGGCTCCTACTAAAGCAGTATTGTATTCACCTTCGGATTCTGCCTTTGTGGCAGAGGTCTCTCCATTTCTGGTGAGTAGACTTCCTTTACTCCGCCCTTTTCCCAATGAAAGGCCTTGGGTCCTGATGCTGCTCCTCCTGTCCCATCAGGGCAGCCAATTCCCCTGAGCCTTGAGATGGTACACATTCAGAATCTGCCTAGTTTTTTGAGTCTTCTCCAGAGTATTCCACCACAGATGCACCTTAGAAAGATACATGCAGAAGATGCACATTGATTTCTCCCAGGAGTCACTCACTAAAGACACAGATTGTTATGATGGGGGAGTGTTTCCATCTCAAACTCACCTAAGAATGGAGTTGTGGCAGCAGCACAGACTCTAGATTCTGTCCGATTTAGGGAAGTTTTGTATAGACTAATCACTTTGGGCATCTACTGTGATGCCCAATATCCTCAGGATAGGAGACCACGGATCACAGACTGTGCGCCATGACAGGGCTAGTCACTCTGTGGTGTAAAAATATGGCTCTAGCTAATCCAGTCATGTTGACTAACATCGCCAAAATAGGCATGGGTATTTACCGGTGATAGGTAGGTTAAGCACACTGCCTACTCCGACCTACGCCAGAGACCCATGCTAACACTGGGAAGGGTATATGTGTCCCTATTGGCCAGTGTGTGCCCACTATAAAGCCCAGCAGCCTGGGTCAGTAAGCTACTGGCCAGCTGGTGTCCCAATTGCTCAACTTTGTTTATCCAGTGTAGCTCTGTTGAGCAAAAGCTGGATGCAAATATATTTAACCTGCCAAACATGAACTAAGAATTGCTGCACTAAATGTAGGTTCACTGACAGGATGAGGCTTGGAAGTGGATGACATGATGATAAGGGGGATGTTTGATATCCTATGTATCAGGGAGACAAGATGAAAGGGCAGGGCAGCAAAGCCACTTGGCTTGGGATCCAGAGTCTACATCTCGGGAGGAGGAGGACAGGCTAGAAATGATGTGGGAATTGTGGTGAGGGAGAGGCTTCAGAAAGCAGTAAGGGATAGCATCAGAATTAGTGGCAGACTCATGTCAGTCAAATTCCAGTGTAGGGCAGTATTCATAAGTTCAGCCTACATCCCATAGCAGGGTTGTGATACTGAGGAAGAGAGTGCATTCAGACAGTAGTTGCAGAATGTACTAGATAAAGCAGGATGACAGGAAGTGGTGTTGATGAGTGACCTGAATGCACATATCTGGACAGACAGGAATATGAGGGCTGCCTGTGTCCACATGAGTGAACAACAGGAATAAAGGAAAGACCATTCCAGACTTCTGTCACATCTCTCTAGAAGTGAGCAAGATGTGAAAACCCTTTCTGCCATAGGGATATAGTACAGTTCATCCTCCTTCTGTTGAAAAAAAGATGATTGGTTGTGCTCAGAAGACCTTCTCGATGCACACTCCCACTTTATGATGGACAGGTGGTCAAAAAGGTTTCTCTGTTTCTGAATGGGAGTCAGAGCACTGCACTTTGGTCTCACTACAGCCCCCCCTTGGGTGCTCACCAAGTGTATGGCAGTGGTTGTAGCTCACCTCAGATTGCAGAGGTTCTGGGTGTTCCTGTATCTAGAAGACTGGCTCATTACTGCACCTACCAGATCTCTTCCCATTCGGGGCAGAGATTATCTGCTCCACCTTTGCTACAAGTTAGGGACCACAATAAACTTGGAAGAATCTCAGATCTGATGTTGTCATTTTCATTCATTTCTCAAATAATGGGCATTATGGGTAAAAGGATGAGCTTGAGAGATGGATCCATGAGTCTGGTAAAAGCAGCCAAGTTGGATATGATGTCAGATCCGAGACCCATCATTTGAGAAAAAATGAAAATGGACAATACAGATGCATCGTTATGGTGAATACATAACTTTTGTTTTCTTCCGATTCATTCATTGGAATTTATAGATGCCCATCTAGATACAACAACCAGGATAGCAAAGTTGCCAAACCACACATTGTCACCCTGTAACACCAGGCACTAAAGATTCTGTCCGGGCCTGTCCCATACCACCATCCAAATGAGGTTCTCCCACTTTAGGGGGTCGATGGTGGCCTCCTTCACAGTTGCCCAACTAACCAGATATTACATAAGAATTCTACAGTAGATGTTTGCAGTACAGTGGTCAATCATGTACCAACCAGTGAGTTTTCAGATTTGTTTGATAGACATTTGTAGGGCACACATAAAATGGTGGATTCAGTCTCCCAAGGTATCTCAAGGCTGTCCGTTTGTGCCCTCCCAAGGCTACCATGACCACAAATGCTTCCCAGCTGGGGGAGGGGGCATTACATTGGAAAGATGGTCCAAGGCATGTGGCCTTCACATCAGTGTTCTAGAAGTGAGGGCAATTATCCTAGCTTTGCAGGCCTCCCAGAATGTCCTCCCTCTAAAGATGATTTCTCTCCAATTGTACAATGTCAGTCATCTGGTACATCAGTAAACAAGGGGGAACTCATTCCTATCCATTATGTCAAGAAACAATGAGTGTGTGTAAGTGGCTGATATCTTCCAATCACTTTCTGGTAGCAGTGCATATACAGAGGATATCCAGTGTTCTAGTGGACAAGTTGAGAGTTCTATCCTTCTTACCTCATGAGTGGTCCCTCCAACTGACAATGGCAGAACAGATTTGTCATTGATGGGGCCAGCCATGCTGCAATCTTTTTGCCTCTCCCACAACACCAAGTGCAGCCGGCTCTTTGCCCTGGTCCCGCAGATGGGGAGTCAACAAGGGATTTGCCCCCCCCCCTCCATCCTTCTCTACACCTTTTAACCTACTCCCCTGATTCCAAAGTTCCTGCAGACAGTATCGGAGAAGATGATCATGGTTTTCCTCATTGCCCTATTCTGGCCTTGTCAGGTACGGTTTGCCTTTTTCTGGCCTTGTTTGGTCCCCCCCCCCACCGAGTGCTGGATCCCAGTCCAGGTCTTCTCACTCACCCTTCTAGTAAGCCTCACCTGGACATTCAGGCCCTCACATTAACTGCTTGGTTTCTTCACTTCAGTGATGGTTACTCAATCCAGGAGTTCACATTTTTACTTCTTACCAGAGACCATCTACCAGGAGAATTTACAAAGGAAAGAGGAAGATTTTTTTTCATTTGGGCCTCCCCAAGGAATCTGGATCTTTTTTGGGCTCCTCTCCCTGCAGTCTTAGATTTTCTGGTATCCTTTTTCCAGGCTGGTGACAGTGATTCAACCATTAAGGTCCAGTTAGCGGCTATTTCCATTTTTCACTTAGGAGAAAATCATGCTGCATTAGCTTCTCTTAGACTTGCCAAAGGTTTCATGAGGGGCACCTACCTTTTAAGACCCCCCCAGGACCCTACTCCCTCCCTTGGAGTATGGCTGTACTGCTTCAGGCCTTGACCCAGCCTCTCTCTGAAGCTGCTGCCAGGGTGGACATCAAATTTTTGACTTAGAAAATGACTTTTCTATTAGCAGTAAATTCAACACTGAGTGTATTGAGGCAACAGGCACTGTCCTGCAAGATGTTCATCGTGTTTCACTGTTGCAGTCATTACACTTGGGTTATCCTGCTGGCAGGCTACCCGCAGTCGGCCCGAGTTCCAAAGTCTAGGTCCGGCGTCAGTTGCTGCTGCCTCTTCCCTGTCGTCAGTGCGCCAGGGGTATAAAAGATGCAACCAACGCCATTTTCTTCAGTCTTTCTTGCCGCGTGGTGCCCGAAGCAGAAGCAGTTTGCAAGTGCCGATCGGCCAACTCCTGAGATTTTCGAAACAGAGTTTCAGAACCGAAGTCTTCAATAAAGCTAAGTACCCCATTGAGGAAACTTTTTCTTGCTCCAGACCGATGTCAGTAAAAGTTAATTGTATTTCTTGTGGGAAGCAAATACCTCATAAGGACTTTCACTCTTACTCTATTCCTTGCCTAGGCCTTGACCACAACGTCACTAGTTGTCGGTTTTGTGCTAGATTCAACAAACGCACTATTAAACGTCGGTTTGATTTTGCCTTACATTACTTTGGCCGAAGGTTTAACTATATAATGCCGTCGGCACAACCGAAATTCATAAAAAACGCAAAGACAAGGAAAAGGACAGGCATCCGAGGTCCAAAACCAACGACGAAGCCTCTTCTAGGCCAGTCACCGGTTCTCAGTGAGGTGCTTTCGCAGCCCCTGACACCCGCTACCTCAGAGCCACAGGCCGTATCTGACTCCCACGTGGAGACAACTAGGCCTCTGGATACTCAAGGTATTGGGCCTACGGAAAATATTCCCTCAGATGGGTCTGGAGCCGCTGAGCAGGCATCGGCTTCTGAGGGTGTTTTCAGACCTTCACAGCTTACTATTAAATCCTCTGCAGCAGCCAAAGTACAGTCAAAGACACCACTAAAGACAAAGAAACAAGTACAGCATTCTCCTGGAAAGTCAACCATGCCAAAGAAACAGATGCTTAAAATGGCCGAAGACTTAATTACTTTGATCAGGGGTTCCCATCCCCATCCTGATAAAAGGCCTAGGCAAGACACTGACTATGATTCCTCTGACCACGTTTCTATTTCCTCTGTTTCCTCTTCAGCTCAGGGCTATTTTCTTCCTCCCTATGAGGACTCTGATGCTGAAGAATCTATACCTTCAGCCTCTCCACCTGAGGATTACTCTTTTGGGGAAACTCTGCACACCATGAGGGAACATTTCCACTGGGAGAGCCAGGATTATTCAGAATACAAGAAAAGGCTCAGAGATTTTCTTTTACTGCCTCAACACAGGCCCTTGGCTATCCCCCCTGTGCTTGATATAGTTGATGATGTTTTCTCTGAATCCAGTCTGTCTCCTGATTCTTTACCCCCTGCACCAGTCAAGCCAGACAGGTATTACAGGGTCCCTGACTCTCATAAATTTCTTTATAAAAACCCTGCTGCTGACCCTGAAACAATTTCTCAGGGTCCCAAAGGGGTTAAGGCTTCCACTGCTAAAAACCCTGTTCCCTCTGATAGGGATTCTAGAGCCCTGGATAGATGGGGGAAAAAAGTTTACACCTCTGCTACTTTAGCTGTAAGGCCTTTAAACTGCCGGTTTCACATGCTTAAATATCAACAGTACCTCATGTCTTTGTTAAAACAGAAAATGCTTACAAATTCAGAGAATCCTGACAATAAGGAAATGCAGGAATTATTGCATGCAGCTGAACAAGTGGGAAAGCATACTCTACAATGTGGTTTTGATTCATTAGAGGCTTCTTGCAGACCGCAGTTACAGGCTCTGTCATTCGAAGGCATGCTTGGTTGAAAGAACAAAGTTTACCTGAACATGTTAAAGTAAAATTATTGGATGCTCCATTTCAGCATGATACTTTGTTTGGTGTTAAGGCAGAAGAGGTGTTAAAGAAAATGGAGGATAAAGCAAAATCAATGCAGACAGTAAAGGATTTCTTACAGGTTCAACCACCTAGGTTTAGTAGAAACTGGCCTTCTAAAAATTGGTCCTTTCAGGTGTCAGACAGGCCACAAAGAGGCAGATACAGACGCCCAAGAGGCAGATCTCAGCCCCAAGGCTCCTACAGACCTAAACAATGGGGTGCTTCTGCCCCCAAAGGAGGAGAAGACAAATCACAACCTTATAGAAAACAGTCCCAATGACTTTCCTCTACAAAGGCCAAGCACTTACCTTTTGACAGCACCCCTAGGGGGAAAGCTAGCACTTTTCGCACAAAATCGGCACATAATCACCCAGGACAAATGGGTACTGAATATAGTTTCTCAGGGTTACAGGTTACACTTTCACACTCTTGCAAAATCAAAAGGTATGCCAGACCTGCCACAAAACCAATGGGCAGAGGCACAAAAGGAAATTGCTGCTCTCATGGACATGGGAGCTATTCAAAGAGTACCACAGCAAGAACAGTGATAAGGATTTTACTCAAGACTCTTCCGGGTTTCCAGAAAGGACAACGCCTGGAGACCAATACTGGACTTGTCAATCCTAAATACTTTCCTGGATGTTCCAAAATTCAAAATGTTAACACTGCAGCAACTTCTACCCATGCTGGGCAAGAAGGCTTGGCTAGTTACTTTGGACCTCAAGGAGGCAAACCTGCATGTCCCAATCAGACAATCTTGCAGAAGATACCTCAGATTCATAGCTGGCTCAATGCATTACTAATTCTCTGCACTTCCCTTTGGCTTATCTACTGTGCCCAGGGTCTTCACAAAATGCCTGGCACCAGTAATTGCATTTTGCAGACAAAGAGGAATTCAGATATATCCCTACTTGGACGACTGCCTTATTCAAGCAGAGAGCAAGGACATTCTGCTAAAGCATCTGGAGTTTGTAAAAAGATTATTAATTTGCCTAGGGTACACAGTAAACGAAAATAAATCAAAACTAGTGCCCTCTCAAGATATAATATTCCTGGGTGCAAACTTAAATACAACTGCCCAGATGGCTTATCTCACGCCAGACAAGCAAAGGTAACTGACTCATTACTTTCAAATGATGGCAACAAAGTCCCAGCTCCCTGCAAGAAAAATTCTGCAGGCCCTGGGCTTCGTGGCTTCCTGCATTCTACTAATTCCATATGCAAGACTGCATATGAGGAAACTACAATGGTATCTAAAAAGTGTTTGGACTCAGCATTGCCACAGCCTGGAGACAATAGTAACTATAATTCCCTGTCTACAACAGGAGTTTCGATGGTGGTCCAGGGCCTGTCACCACAACAAGGGACAGCCCTTCACCTTACCCACAGCCAGGCAGACAATAACAACGGATGCATCGGATTATGCCTGGGGGGCACACATGGCAGGAAAATGTATTCAGGGTACGTGGCCCAAGGAACAAATGCATCTTCACATCAATCAAAAAGAGATGCTAGCTGTACAGAATGCCGTGACAGCCTTCAAGGATCTACTACATCCAGGACAACTATTACTAAAGACAAACACCACCACAGTTATGTGGTACATAAACAAGCAAGGGGGCACACATTCCTACTCCCTCTGCAGGCAAGCCATGACTTTGTGGAGCACAGCACTGACCTATCAAGTACATCTGCAGGCACAATTCCTGCCAGGAAAGAAAAATACACTGACAGACGAACTAAGCAGAAATCTCATGGATCCGCAGGAATGGAAATTGAATCCACAGGTCTTCAGCATGATAACAAGGAAATGGGGACGCCCGGACATAGATCTTTTTGCCTCCCCTCACAACTGCCAACTACAGAAATTCTGCACAAGAACTTATCACGCACAAGCATGGAAAGTGGATGCTCTTTCATTCAGCTGGAAAACCCTGACAGTTTATGCCTTCCCTCCACTGCCTCTTCTTCCCAAGGTACTCCTAAAAGTCAGACAAGAGAAGCCAAAAATTATCCTGATTGCCCCAGACTGGCCACGCCAGCACTGGTACCCAATCCTAAAGAGCTTGTCTCGGGGCCCAGCCTGGCCTTTACCTCAAATTCCTCATCTTCTGACTCAACAAAACAATCAGATTCTACACAGTCAACTCAGAACCTTAAATCTGGCTGCATGGCAGATAATATAGCCACTCAGACCACACCTCTCTCTAAAGCTGTTATGGATGTCATTTTAGAAGCCAGGAGAGGCCCAGCACTAGGAAATCTTATGCAGAAAAATGGAAGAGATTCTGTGCTTGGAACCAGGCACAAGGACTTGAACCACTTGTTCCAAATATACCTCAGATTTTACAATACCTAACTGAGATGCTGGACAAAGGCCTATCCTTTTCATCTATTAAAATCCATGCCTCTGCCATTTCAGCTCATTACAATACGGAACCTCCTATTTTTTCACATCCACTGCTAAGGCAGTACCTCAGAGGGGCAAGAAACATAAGACCCCCAAGGAGAGCACCAATACCTACTTGGGACCTCAATTTTGTATTAGAAAAGCTCACACTGCCTCCTTTTGAGCCAGCCAACACAGCTGATATAAAATTCATATCATGGAAAACTGTTCTGCTCCTAGCAATAACTTCAGCAAGAAGAGTCTCAGAGTTACAGGCATTAATGGCAGTGGAACTTTTCATCATTTTTCATCAGGACAGGGTCTCTCTAAAGACAAACCCAACATTTATGCCAAAGGTGGTTTCCAGTGTGGCTTTTAACCAAACCATTCATTTGCCAACTTTCTATCCAAATCCCCAGAATAAAGGGGAGAGACTTCTGCACGCTTTGGATATACACAGGCAGCTACGATTCTACTTAGACAAAACAAAAGCTTTCAGAAAAACTGAGCAACTGTTTGTAGCTTATGTTGCAGGATCACAAGGAAAGCCTATCTCAAAGCAGACAATTTCAAAATTGATAGGACACTGCATTCGCTTCTGCTATGCACAACATGGCAAATCAGTGCCTAAGGGCATAAGGCCACATTCTACCAGAGCAGCAACCTTTCTCAGAGGAGTACCAAACAAAGACAATTTAGAAGCTGCAACCTGGAGTTCAGTGCACACTTTCACTAAGCACTACCACTTACCTCTCTACTCTAAATCCAGAGCAGGCTTTGCCACTGCAGTTCTGCAGGGCCTGGTAGCCTCTCCTAATCTTATTTAGGCCCAGCCACCCAACCTCAGCTTTGGGATTCAACCCAAATGTAATGACTGCAACAATGAAACACGATGAACATAGTACAGTTGTGTACCTACCATAAATGTAGATGTTCGAGTGTATTCACTGTTGCAGTCCAGGTTACCCACCCACCATCCCCCTTTCTCATTGCTGGGTCCTTTTTTGTACTTCTCAACTCTCTACAACCTATGTGATGTATTTGCTTGTAGATGAAGGAAATGTTATTTTGGTACATGCATGTTTTTTGACATAATCTTTTCCAGCCTTTCCTATTTGGCGGCACCTGACATCTGGGGCAAGAAAAACTGAAGAAAATGGCGTCGGTTGCATCTTTTATACCCCTGGCGCACTGACATCAGGGAAGAGGCGACAGCAACCGACGCCGGACCTAGACTTTGGAACTCAGGCTGACTGCGGGTAGCCTGCCAGCAGGATAACCCAAGTGTAATGACTGCAACAGTGAATACACTCGAACATCTACATTTATGGTAGGTACACAACTGTACTTTGCCTTACATCCTGTTCCACAAAGATAGGGTGTCCCTGAGAACCAATCTATTCTTTGTTCCCAAGGTAGTGTATTAGGCCTCACTGACCAATGCATTAATCTTCCAGGTTTATTTCCTAAGTTTTCCAGTAAAGAGGAATATATGATGTGAGAGTGTTCAATCTCGCCTTTGTTCTTACACATGGGTTCGGAGCCGATCCTCGGCTCCGTGCCGGCCGACTGCAAGCTCTGCATCGAGAAGAAGCTCGAGGACATCTAATACCCACAATCCCCCTCTGCCTTTACCTCAGATCTAGTTTGCCGCTGCTGCATACGCATCGCTGGAGACTAGCTCGAGGCTGTACAGATAAGATATTTATCTATTCTGTTTAAATTTCAGAAATTTCTTTCTATCTAGTTACTTAGAGTATAAAAGTAGGTGTGTGAGTGCATTAGAAATTCTCGACACTTAGAATAGCTTAACTTAGTTAACTTTCGAGTTTAGAGTTTTTCGGGGCCTACCCCTTCTTGGACTTGTGACTAGAAACTTGTTGTAGTCTTGCCTTTAGGCAGTTATCGGATTTGACTTTTTTGACTAAAAACTTGTGGTAGTCTTGTTTTTAGCTATTATCAAACGGACTCTTATTCCCGGATTTGACACTATTACTGGATTGGACTTTTTACTGGACTGGACTGTCTTTTTCATTTGTCAATATGTCTGAAAAGATGAAATCTGGTTTTAAACGTTGTCAGTGTGGCCAAAAAATGTCGGTCACAGACAACCACAGTTCCTGTGTCTACTGTCTTGGCCCTCTCCACTTACAAGAGGACTGCTCTATTTGTCACTCTTTTAGTGGGAGGGTCATGACAGATAGGTGCAGGAAACTGATGGATAGAGGATTACTGAAACCCTCTTTCCAGGAGGCTTTGGATGCTTCAGACCAGGCATCCAAGTCTTGAAGGCGTCGGAGCCAAAGTCATCGGCTCCGAGCTCTTGAGTCTAGTTAGATCACCGGTTCCACAGACTTGGGCGAGTGTTCAACTGTTGGCAGTTCGAGCCTCGAGTCTTGGAACCGGTGACGGGGCTCCCTCCACCGACTCTGTTGAGGTCGGCTCCGTCTTCGATCCCTTCGACTCGTTCTTCTAGAGCCCTTTCCGACACCGGCGTGGACGGTGGTGCAGAAACTTATGGAGCATACGGCCCTGTCCAAACTTATTTCGGTCTCCTCTCAGTTGATGTCGAGACTTGAAGGCCTGCCACTATCTCCATCTGTTCCTCCTCCGAGACCTGTTCAGTCTTGGAGCCGGAAGAAGCTGACCTGATGATTGTGGAGCCCTCGGTGCCAGAACCGTCTTTTCTCGGTCGGCACCGTTTACCTCGACTCCATCCGATCCGGTACCGGAGTCTCGGGGCGAAGATCTGTCCTTGGTTCCAGGACCGAGTCGAACCGATGTTTCGTTCCGACTCTCCCTCTCGGGCCTCGGCATGGATCGATTCGGTTCCGTCCTCGGTCGGTGCCTTCGGCTCCTGTTTGAGGATTCTTCCCATTTCTTGAACCGGAGATACCTCGACTCGGGACCGGGGCCTTCGACCTCATGAGGAAGGTGTTGTCTACCCAGACAACCACATCAGCAGGTACAGCTTCTCCTCCCCAAAGGACCGTTATCCTCCTCTGCACCCACGGCCCGTCAAGCGTCGGGCACCAGTGTCTCAGCCACCCCTGGAGGTGCCCCTCTTCCTCGGAGGCTTCTTCGGATGCTCCCCACGAAGAAGTTCCTAGGAAAAAGACTGTGTAAGAGGAGACACTTGGATTCTCCACAAGAATCCTTGACATCTGATACTGACTTAGATGAGTCAGAAGGGTCCCCTAAGTCACCTTCAGAGGATGTCTCTTTTTCTGACATCTTGGAGATCCTTAAACAGAGAGGTGACTGGCAAGCCCTCCCCCCTTCTGAGGATGAGTCAGTTTTGCTGAAGGCATTTGGTGCCCGTCCTTCCTCCTCCTGGGTCACTCCGCCCTTTGATGAGTTAATGGAATTAATTGCCCGAAGGGCGTGGGAGACTCCTGACACGGTGGAACCAGTCCCTAGGAAGCCAAATAAGTACATCACGGCACCACAGGACAAAGCTTACCTTACCAAAGGAGTTCCAGTAGACGCCATAGTGGTGGCAGCGGCCACGAAAAAGGAGATGTCGGAGTCTTCCTCATCTGTCCATCCGCCTAACAAAGATTCTAGGACCATGGACAGATACGGAGCGCATTTTCAGTTCAGCGGCTTTCTATGCGTTCCCTGAACTATTTGACTCATTTTACACGTTTACAGAGGATCTAGTCAAAGAGTTGGGAGATACCCTCCAGGGTGCTACAGATGCCGCTGTCTCAGAGAAAGTTACAGCGCATCTCAACACCCTTCGTCCATTGTGAACTCGTCCATGAGGCTGATATCCTATGCAGCGAGAAGGATCGAGTAGGGCAGCGGCTTCAGCGATTGCTCTTCGTAGGCAATCCTGGATGTGCTTATGTTCGTTCGGAAGCCTTCAAGTCTTCCTTTACTAACGCCCATTTGATGGAGCCACACTTTTGGCCCTAAAGTAAAGGAGACCCTTACCCGGTGTGAACAGGAGGGAAAGACTCTGTCTACTGTCGAGTCCGTTTTCCACCCTTCCAGACCGTACCCCAAAGGGCAGCGTGGTGGGAAAATGTGGTTTGAAAACCCCAAGGATCTTTCCAAACACACAGGGTGATGCCCCTCTAGAGGCAGAGGGGGCAGAGGTGGAAGACGCCGCCCTGGCGGCAGAGGGGTCCATAAAACCAAGGTGACAGGGATAACCTCCCTGGCAAACCTTTCAGCACTCCTGAGAGGAGGCCCGACTGTCCTGCTCTGGAGGCAGTCGGGGTCGCTTAGCTTTATACCCTCAGGCCTGGCAAAACCTTTCTTCAGACAATTGGGTAAAAGCATTATTACCAGAGGTTACAAAATCCCATTTCTATCCACCCCATTCCAAAGAAAACTCCCAGATGTACCACCCCATCTGAGACCCAGCAGCTACAGAAATTTCAAAGCTGCTAGAAAAGAGTCATCCAACCAGTCCCAGCGGACCAAATAGGATTCGAACTTACTCAAGGTTCTTTTTAGTTCCAAAGAAAACAGGGGACTGGAGGCCAATTCTGGACCTAAGTCATCTCAACACCTTTGTCAAGAAGGAAAAGTTCGAATGGTCACGCTTCAATCGATCCTTCCATTCTTACGGAAGGGCGACTGGATGTGCTCAATAGATCTGAAGGGCGCATACTACCACATCAAAATGGCCAGGGCGTCCAGAGATCACTTGCGCTTCGGCTGGGAGCCAGTCACTATCAGTTTCGAGCCCTGCCCTTTGGCCTGACCACAGCCCCAGGGTCTTCACCAAATGCATGGCAGTGGTAGCGTCTCATCTGAGCGCCTAAGATTCCAGGTGTTTCCGTATCTGGACGACTGGCTCCTGTCTGCCACCACCAGGCGTCCACTGATACAAGCCAGGGATTACTCCCTACAACTTTGTACACACCTTGGCATTTCAGTAAATTTGAAAAATCTTTGCTACAGCCATCACAGCATATCTTATTTATAGGAGCGGAATTAGATACGTCAGTTAGTTCTAAAACTTCCGACAGAAAGAATAGTAGCACTTCAATTCAACATTTCCCTTCTGCTGTCGTCCAGAAAATCCCCAGCAAAATTGTTCTAAAAGTTTTGGGTCTCATGGCAGCTTCTCTCATAGCAATACCATTGGGAAGACTGCACATGAGAGTGCTACAATGGCTTCTATTTGCACAATGGTCATTCCAACAACTTCCACTGACTCACGAAATATTGATAGCGAAAACACGCAAACCACACCTATTGTGGGGGTTACAGACTTGCAACCTATCCGGCGGAAGACCATTTGTGCTACCCACACCGTCAGCGACGATAACCACGGACGCTTCCTGATAGGGTGGGGGCATCTTTCAGGGACAGACAGTCCAAGGCGAATGGACCAATCTGGAGTACAATCTGCACATCAATCTTCTGGACTCGAGGGCAGTGTTCTTGGCGTTGCAACACTTTGCTCCGCTTCTTCCTCCAGGGACCATTGCAGTTCAGACAGACAACATGTCCGTAGTCTGGTACATAAACAAGCAAGGGTGAACCAGGTCTTACCAACTATGCAGAGAGGCCATGAGAATTTGGCAATGGGCAGAGTCCACGGTCGCTTTCTGATCGCAACGCACATCCGGGGTCATCCAGCGTCATAGCCGACAGGCTGAGCAGAACAATACTATTGCCTCACGAGTGGTCCCTCAAACAGTCAGTTGCGGAAAGATTTTTCGCAAATGGGGCCAGCCTACCTGCGATCTGTTTGCGTCTCCAATGAGCGCCAAATGCAGGAGCTACTTTGCCCTATTACCCCTCAGGGGAAGTCCCCAGGGGCGCTGGTGCACGATTGGCCCCGGGTCTCCTATATGCTTTTCCTCCATTTCCCTGATTGCAAAGTTTCTACAGAAAGCAAACAACCTTCAGAGGACTATAATTCTCATTGCTCCGTTCTGGCCTCGTCAAATTTGGTTCCCTTTCTCTTGCATCACCGCGTTGGGGACCTTGGATGCTGGACCCAGAGCCAGATCTACTGACTCACTTGTCAGGAGTTCCTCACCCATCCCTGGAATCTCTCCATCTAGCAGCTTGGCTGCTCCGCTTCCCTTAGCCAGGTCAATTCCCTTACATCGGGTTCAAGATATTTTGGTAGCTTCTCATAAAGTTTCCACTACAAAGACTTACACCAGTAAATGGAAACGTTTTGTCTTCTGGGCGGAGTCACATCAGTTGGACCCTGTTACAGCTCCGTTGAATAAGGTTTTAGAATTTCTGACCGAATTATTTCAGGAAGGAGCTTCCCCGGCTACCTTAAGAGTACAGTTAGCTGCCATTTCTAACTATCATGTAGAAGAAAGTGGTGCACCTATTATGGCTCACAGACTTTGTAAAGCCTTTTTAAAAGGTTCTTTTCATATCAGACCACCAGTCATAAGTCCGACATCACCGTGGAATTTAAATTTGTTGCTCTCTAAATTGATGTTACCACCCTTTGAACCAGCTTCAAGTTGCACTTTGAAATTTTTGTCATGGAAAACATTATTTCTAATGGCTATTACATCTGCTAGACGGGTGTCTGAGCTGCAGGCCCTTTCGGTCAAACATCCTTATTTAATTTTTCATTCTGACAGAGTATCCCTACGCACTAATCCATCCTTTCTTCCCAAAGTTTGTTCTACTAGTAATATTAATCAGTCCATTGAATTACCCACCTTCTTTAAAGACCACTCTAATAAATTAGAGTATATGTTGCACAAACTGGACGTCCATAGACAACTCAGATTTTATTTGGATAGAACAAAAGATCACAGGAAATCTGATCAGCTATTTGTAGCTTTTGCTGACAGCAGAAAGGGTCTTGCAGTTACGAAACGAACTCTTTCGAAGTGGCTAACTGACTGTATCATTTATGTTTATGAAGATTCTGATCAAACATTATCAGCAAAACCCAGAGGACATTCTACCAGATCAATTTCTACATCTTTGGCTCATGCAGCTCGTTTACCTTTAGACACTATTTGTGCGGCTGCTACTTGGGCTAAACCACATACATTTATATCTCATTACAAAGTGGACAGGGTTTCTAGGGATAGGGCAACCTTTGGTTCCACTGTGCTCAAGAACGTTCTCCCTTGAGTTCCTCAGGATCATGGAGCTAGGGGCGCTACCGATGTGTAAGAACAAAGCGAGATTGAACACTCTCACATAAAGAAGTTATGTCCTTACCATAACGTTCCATGTGGAGTGTTCATCTGCCTTTGATTACACTCCCACCCTTCCACCCTTAGGAAGAGCGTTCGATTTGGTGCCTGGTCTGGAGTATTCTCCTTCTGCTGTTGCAGTATTACTGTTACTGGCATACACTGGGTATGTTTGTATATATATGTTTTTATGTATATAGTTGGCATGTGTGCGTGCTTATGTCTGGTTTGCTTGCAAACTAGATCTGAGGTAAAGGCAGAGGGGGATTGTGGGTATTAGATGTCCTCGAGCTTCTTCTCGATGCAGAGCTTGCAGTCGGCCGGCACGGAGCCGAGGATCGGCTCCGAACCCATGTGTAATAACCAAGGCGAGATGAACACTCCACATGGAACGTTATGGTAAGGACATAACTTCTTTTTACACTTGCTGAAAATGCATCGTCAACTTCGTTTCTAACTGCATCATACCAAATCCTTCAGGAAGACAGATCAACTGTTTGTGTCTTTTTCTAAAGCTAAGACGGGCCAAAGACTTTCCAAAGTTTCTTTAGCTAGATTGTTATCAGAGTGTATTTCTCATGTCTATAAAGAAAGTCTGAACCCTGCCAGACCAGTCATGGCTCATTCAACTAGGCCAGTCTCAAATTTGTCAGCCTTCTTTTCCAGGGCCTCAGTTGATGATATTTATGCGGCAGCCACTTGGTCCAGTGTTCACACATTTATTCCTCATTACAAGCTGGATTTGATCTCTATAAATAGGACTGCCTTTGGTTGTCATCATCCAGAATATTCTTCCATAAGACCATCCCAAGGTGTAAGGAGCTGGGGACTGTGTCAACATCAGATATGAAAAGTGGCTTCTTTAACTAAGTGTTTACCAGTTATTAATAGGCAATGTTAAAATTGAGCAAGGATTTATCAACACATTGACACTAAGGTTCTTAATCTAGGATGTCCTAATGTAGAGATTAATCATTGTTTTGCCACTTATATTTATGATCATGCTTTCATAACTAAGAGACCTACATGCTTTTGAGGGGTATGGCATGAAATGCCATGGTGAGAGAGACAGGAAAATCTGTTATTACTGTGCATTTTGTTTCATACTGTACTTGGGATCTTGCTCTGTTTGCTAGAAATTATGAAAATAAGCAATATTTCTATATGTGCTTAATATTTCAAAAAACAAGTGACTTACAAACTGCTACATGGCATCAGGTGAAACTTTTGATGTTGTAGAAAAAAACTGTCTTTGATATTTGCAATTTGAGTTGCACACCTTGAGAGATTTCCATATTATGTATATTGCTAATTATAAAATCGAACATATGTTTTCATATTTCTTTAAGTCTCTCAATAAACATGCACTCCAAGAATAATTTCTTACTGTCATGTGAAAACTTATGTCTGGTTAACCAAAGTGTTCTAACAATATATGTCTATGCTGTACATTTTCCAAGATACAACAATTTGTTTGTGAACGTTTAGCAAAAAAAAATAATTCTGAGTTTGTATAAATTAATAATATATTATAGTATTTATAGAAATACTATGAATGCACTGAGTATTAACACCACAAAGAACACTTCTTACTGATAACATTGCTATTTGTACAGATTTAATAGCTTTTATTGTTCACAAAGCATTTGCCTTTGTTTATCTTATGCTTTTGATGTTGATTTTTTTTTCAAAAAATGCTCTGGAATGCAGGGGTGTGTAGGCTGCTAGAGGTGTGACATTCCACACCACATAGATGTTAATGAGTTAAACCCACACTTTTCTTGAAAATCCATTCAGTTGCCAAATTGTCAAAATGATGGAGAACACCACCTGCATCTGTTGGATGCGTGCAGACTGATGAAACACAAGGACAAATGATTTTTAGAAGATCTGAACAACTGTTTATATTTCAAAAAGGAGAAGGAATACAGTCCATTTAATAAACATACTCTTAAGTGATTAACTTTTTGTATTGTCTTCTGCTATGTATGGCAAGTTAAATGCATTTTTTTCAAGGCACAGTGAGAGCTTATTCTACTAGAACAGCAGACACATTCAGATCATGTTTCAGGAATATTCTTACACAAGGCATTTTAGAAGCTGCAGCATGGTCTTCTGTCCACACATTCACTAAACACTAAGTAGGATGCACATTCCAAAGGGAGGACAGATTTTGGCATGAACATGCGTTAGGAGATCCTATAGTACTACTGCTGAGGGTCTGTCCAAATATGATTTTCTGCTGCAGTGGTTTTCCTTAAAGAAGATATTACAGCTGATTATAATAGGATAGATCCCTTTACCTTCCTGTGTAAAGCAATTTCTTAGAAGAGTATTTACTGTAACAGTAAAGTGACTCTCCCTCCACCTCCATTATGCAAGTCTTAACAGTTTGTTGTATTTTTACATGTTAACAATGAAGTTTTGCTATACTGCAGTGGTGGTGCTGCGGTAGCGTTGTCGCCTCACAGTTAGACGTTGCCCGTTCGATTCTCAGAGCGTCTTCTGTGTGGTGACATGCGTGAACGGGCGTTCCTTCATTGAAGGTTGTGCGTTAGGCCCGGCAAGCCAGCACATAAAACTCTACTGCCAATCATTAGCGGACCGGAGTTCCGCTGTGGCGACCCCTAACCGGGAAAAACCGAAAGACACAAACAAACAATGAAGTTTTGCTGTAATTGCTCTCAGCTGCTAGCTTATGAGGGTGCTATTATTTTAAAGAAAAGAAAAAAAAAACTCATAGTATCCTTGACATTATATGGGACCCTCTTATACCTAACCAATGTTTAGATGAGTGTTGCAGCGAGACCATTGTCGGTCTTCATAGAGGTTGAGGCACAGCTGCTGAAATTTCTGACCAGAAATGAAGACAGATATGGTGAATAAAAGCCAAATGTTACGATTCTGTGTTACATTAACCACTCCTGGATGATCTGTTGTTATGGTAAGCATTCTTAAACTGAGTTTTAGTTTGTTTTATTTCGATAAAAATAGACTTGTTGCAATAGACAAAGCCAGTAGGTTTTTTTCCTCTGGAGTTAGTAGTGTTGCTAATTGAAATAGTCCTTTTATTCCAGTTTCCCAGCACCTGGAGTGTGTGACACCCTTGGTATTTTGGAGGTAATCCAGCGAGTGAAGTCCATGGAGCCAGCAGATAGCTTAAAGTCATCCTTCTCCACCTCACGCTCACAACATTCAGAAATGGGATACCTTAATCTAACTTCACCTATGGCAGAGGCAGGATTTTGTAATCAGGAGGAGGGTCATAGCTCAGAGAGTGAAGACGTATAAGGTGAGAAAAACTGACTTCACATTCTTGAATACGTAACATACCATACTTTGTTTTGTGCAAATAACATTCAAGTCTGTAAAAAACTGCTACAGATGTCAAGTAAAAATAGCAGTTGTTTCACGAGCTGCATAAATTCAGATATTTTTGCATATGGTGTAAATGATAGACTATTGCTGTTTAGGTTTTCAGCATGCTTGTTTATTGAATCTTAAAGGTATCCCAGCTTCCAAAGTCATGTATAAAATAAACATTAGCATTTTTGGATATGGCAGTCTGTGACCATAAAGG